>NC_051155.1:26535763-26620067 GCF_013339745.2 Dermacentor silvarum
GCCGAGTGTTCGCCTTGCTTGTTCCGAAACATGCAGTGCCGCCAATTTACACGAATTGATTGATTACAGAGTCTGGTATTTGCAAGCATGTCCCCTTGAGCGTGGCGCCGTGTTACATTTCTTGGCAAGTGGGGACCTGGTAAGTTGCATTGGAAGCAGTCTCTCGAGGTAAGCGCCTGCTCCTGCAGTCCACACAGCAACATAGACTCCCATTTTACACGCACCGTGATTGGTGCTCCCGTTTTTTGTGCTTTCCTGCTGTAGCCACGTGCAAATTTGCTTGTGGCCTTCGTCAGCTGCAATTTGGCATGAACATAGACCAGCATACGTGCTTACGTGATCTGAGGTGTATGAAGTTGATCGCCACCTAGGTGGAATGGCCCGCAAAAGTGGCTGCCGAAGGTGATGCCCACGAAACCGACTTGCCATACTGAGACAAATTGGGGCACCAAGTGTGAGCCATACATTAGCGGCCCTCCAAAGAAAGAAACGTGCAGGCTGGAAAGGAGTTAATCTAAAGTGCTCGGTAGTCCATGTTGCTGTGTTGTTGACTGGGGCAGTAGATGCCTGCGTCACCTGATTGCTTCGCAAAGCAAGTTGCTAATATTCAATGTGACTGTCGTGCAAATAGGTGGGACACGCCGCCCAATCTGTTTGAGCTGCTTGTTGTCGCTCATTACCAGACCACCATGTGTGTTTGAGGCAAGCACTATGCCTGTAGTCGGTCAGCTGAATGTGCCGTAAGCGACCCATGTACGTGAATGCTCACTGTTGCCATGTGGATCTTCACCAATGTATAATGTATGTGTGGCCCTTATGCGGTCATTGATTGCATAGTCTCGTTTCACTGTTATCTGACTTGGTTATGGTTGCCGTGTTACTTTTCTCGGATGGGCGGCCTGGTCAGCTTCATTAAAAAGCAGTCTCTCGTGGTAAGCATTCGCTCCTGCAGTCCGCACAATGAAATAGACTCCCAATTACATGCTCCGTGATTGGTGCTCCCCGATCTGTCCTTTCCTGCTGCAGCCATGGCAAATTGTGCATGTGGCCTCCCTCGGCCTCGATTTGGCGTGAACGTAGACCATCATTTAGAAGAGTGTGGGTGTAGGCCAGTTGGCGATTCTGATTTGGGAAGTTACCGCAAATAACACACCAGAAAAAGAAAGAGACAACACGAAGCGGTACTGACGACTGTTTATTTAGTGAAACGATTGCCGAGCTCGTACAGATCAGAGACACGTGTGCACCCAAAAAGCAACGAGAAAACCAATAATAACACAGAGCGACCTTCAAAAGGGGTGCGACACAAATGCTAAGATACACGCTGATTGACTAGTGAGGTACCTAACACGTGTGTATCACGTGGAAAGAAACAAAGTTCTTTGTGGGTAACAGCAGATATCGGCAGAAGAAATGGCCAGCTGAAAAGAGAGGTTGTAGAGGTAATAGTCATGCGACACCTTAAGGACGGTGATCGCGTTAGCTTTCAGTCAGTTGCTGTTACCCAGAAATAAAATTTTTTTTCGTGATACCCACGTGTTAGGTGCCTCGGTAGTCTACAAGCGTTTATCTTAGCAATTTGTATCGCAACCCTGTTGAAAGTCGCTCTGTGTTTTTATTGGATTTCTCGTTCCTTTTCTGGTGCATATGTGTGTCTGATCTATATAAGTTCGGCGTTCGTTTATTAAATAAACAGTTGTCAGTACAGCTTCGTGTTATCTCTTTCTTCGTCTCGTGTGTTTTTGCGGTAATCCTAGACCAGCATACATGCTTACATGGTTCGATGTGTGTGAAGTCGAAAGGCCCGCAAAAAGGCTGCCGAAGGTGATGCCCATGAAACCGACCATGTCCATATTGAAAGATAGAGGGGCATCAAGTGTGACCTACACATTCGCGGCCCCCAAAATAACAAGAATAAACGTGCAGGTTGGAACGGAGGTAACGTTAAATTTCCGGGTAGTCCATGTCGCTTAGTTGGCTGTCGGCAGCAGATGCTTGCGTCACCCGATTGCTTCGCAATGCAAGTTGCTCATCTTCACGGGGACTGTTTTATACAAACGGTGGGACACTGTCCAATCTGCTTGAACTGCTGGTTGTCGCTCGTTACCAGAACGCCATGTGCGACGACGAAAGTGAGCCGTTTACGCGCTCGCGTTAATGATTCCAGCGTGTCTCGACATGCCTTTTTATTCTGCTCTTGTACGAAAGGTGCACTGCTTGTCTTCTGCCAATAAAGTCGCAGTTCCGTTCACTCACTTGTGGCTTTTTTTTTCTGCACGTCAGTAGTAGGCTCTGTGGTGCCTGCTTGTCTTCTTCAGCTCAGAAAGCCGTTGTCCATCCAACCATGAGGTGTTGCCTACAGCCTTAGGCAGACGTCATAGAGGCTCTTTGGTATCCTGGCAATTACCACGGAAAAACTACGCGGCATCCAAGGCAACGAGGTGTGCCGCAACGCCACCGGGCGAGTGCGGCGCGTCCATCCTACGCGACCGGAAAGCGGCCATAGTGAATTTGCTAAAAAAAACTACATTTCCGCTTCCTGTTTCAGCAGCGCCATCTGTCCTTGTGCCTACGTAAGTTCCATGCGCTTCCGCTTCTTATTTGCGTACCACTGTGGAAGGTGCAGTTTCCCTTCTCTAAAGTCTGTTCTTTATTCTATGGGTAGATGGCGGCTACGTAGAAGCAGCTGAACAGTGCCGTGGTCCCGCAGTTAGTGTACCTTTGCCCGTAACGCTGCACGATTAGATGAGTCTCGGCCTCCGTGGTGTGCTTTCGCCCTAGAAGAATTTCGGAAGCTGTGAACAACATAGAAACCTTGAAAGCGTAGCGCAAGGTGTGTAAACAACATCGGTCTCTTGTGCTTAATGCCTAGACAGTCGCATCTGAACATCTGCGGTGGTCGCGGGATGCTCACTTTTACTTTTATTCGCCCAGGATAACCAAGAATCTATGAAGGTTGCAAAGCAGTACATCGCAACAGATACTGGTAGCAAACGTTTTTTTTTTTTCAAACGATCGTAACTACTCTTACTCCGGACGTGGGGTGTTTTTTCAAAACGATCGAACTTACTCCGGACGTGGGTGAAGTGCGCAGTGTGAAATTCCCCCTACATGTGTGGAAGTGGACTTAACGGGGGAAAATGATTGCTTTTTTTGTTTGTTTGTTTGTAAAGTGTATTACGTTCTCAGAAAAAAACATTGATTATGTTGTTAATAATGTTTTGTAACATTATTGCAAACAACATTTGCCAACCCTTTACAAGTAGTAACTATATATCCGGGCTGCTTCTCATCTAAATGCAAGAACTGCGACGCCTATAAAGCGAACCTGACACATATTTCAGCGACTGCCCCGGGCTCAAACCTGGGGAAAGTCGAACTTAACAACACTTCAGACTGGCAGGTAGCGGTGTCCAGCTTGGATTCCGCGGTCCAGCTACGGACGGTAAACTGGGCTTTGGAGGTCACCGAAAGTCAAGGGCTTACGGCCAGCTCACGCCGCCTAGTAGAAGAAACCCAGTAATTTAAATAACTCTGCATCTGACGAAAATAAAGTTTTCCCTCCTCGTACAACAACAAAACATTATTAAACAAAAGTAAGTGTAACCCCTGTGTTTTAACGGCATGGTGAAACGATATGTGAAACGATACGACTTGTTGCTTGTATTAATTTGCTGCGATCCCGCGAAAATAGAAAGCAGGAAAAAATGGCGGCACCTCCAAAACGTGTGCGACGAGCTCGTGTGTCGGCAGCTGAGACCACTATGCATGTCGAGTTTATGGAGCAGCACCCGTACTTGGCGAGAGACGCCACAAGACTCTCGCAAGTATAAGTGTGCTCATAAAAAAGCGTGTGGCATGAGTTAACTGTCGCGCTCAACGCGCTAGGGCTGGCTGTGAAAACAACACCGCGCTGGCGCCAGTATTGAGCCGCGGATAGTGTTACGACATAAAAAAACTTGCCGCGCAAGTTGGGTCGGAGAAGAGGTGAGCCCGCAACTAGCAACATACTGATGGGGTCGGAACGTAAGCGCACGTGTGTTCATAGCTTCTGCAGAAAAACCGTAGGCGGCAAGTTGGGCGGGCTGGAGGGGCTCGTCATTGACGTTTTGAGCCGGACCGGCCCAGGCTACGCGCCAGTGGATTTTTTCGCGGATGACGCCGAGGTGCGTAGCGTTTGTGCTGCTATGTGGACCGGCTTTGGTGAAGTTACACTATTTCAGAGCTGGTGAATGTTTACTGCAGTGTCTTACGTCTGTTTTTTTGGCAATTCAAATCAAATCAAATCAAAATCACTTTATTTCAGGGCATTCCTGCGGAGACAGAGACTAAAGGCAGAAAGAGCCTGACAGGCCCCTGCCCCCGTTCAGTTCATAGCAGCATTTACTCGTAGCAATAACGTATACAATGAGGTGCGCATTATATAAAATTGCAGTTGCTCTCAATGTACAGCCGAAGGAAAAAAAGGGAATTATAGTACATCAGATAACAAGCATGAGATGCATACACATGCACACAGATCACGCAGATAGATATATACATATACACAATGTCACACAGGATTCATGTGTAAGATATCTAGTAGGCCTGCTTATCGTGTTTACAAATATGTAGAGAATTATTATGCACCAGTACACTGTGCGTACAGAAGATAAAAAAAGAAGGAAAATGAGAAAATGCTATGAATACAGTAGAGACTAATGTAAAACAGTCTACAGTACACATGCTGTTGTGACAAGAAACGTTTATACATCCTTTTAAGTTTACCAGGGCTATCTGCGCAATTTATTATGTCTTTCTATTTATTTAGAATCTGTATAGTTCATATGTTAACGATTGTTTTCCGTAATGTGTCCTAACCTTAGGAAGCCTCCCTCTATGCTGCCTAAACTCGTATTGATGTTCAAATGCCATATCAGTGTCTTTGTATATGTTGTGGCGTTTATATGCTGCACTAATTTATAAAGATAAACTTGATTGGCCATAAGCAGGTTGTGTTTCACAAATAACTCGCTGGTACGTAAGTCACGGATATCTCCTACATAATTTTTAAAAATACCTAGTACGCGCTTTTGTAGTACCATTAATCTATTATAGTTGCGCAGAGTGGTGGTACCCCATACTAGCGAACAATAGGCAATCTTACAATATACTAAAGTGTAATAAAGAGTTTTTTTTTAAGCCGAAGAGGTATTAGTGTAGAAATCTTTGTAATGCATCCTATTGATCGAGTTATATCGACTACCAAATGGTCCACCTGACATGACCATGACAAAGACTCTTGGAACGAAATGCCTAGAAATTTTTGCTCATTCTTTGCTGAATACTCTCGGTTCCATGCGTAATATGCATGACATGTTGGTCGCGTTTATTTGGAGGAGAAAAAATGATGTATTTGGTTTTAGAGGCATTTAATTGTAGACAATTATCATTTAGCCATTCGGATAGGTTTTGTAAATAATGATTAGTCTTTTCTTGAAGTGCACGTTTCGTCCGTGAAGTAAAAAATATGCTTGTATCGTCCGCAAACATTACTATATCAAGAGTGTTGTCAATCTGAGTTATGTCATTGATGTATAACAAAAACAGGGTAGGACCTAATACTGATCCTTGGGGTACTCCATTTGTTACATTTAACGATGTAGAGGAATAATTATTAACATCTGTAAATTGGAAGCGTTTCTCAAGATAGCTGGCTATTAATTTCAATGACATGGCACGTATTCCATAACATTGAAGTTTTAGAAGTAGTGTACTATGGTTAACCGAATCAACGCTTTTCGCAAATCTAGAAAGAGCCCTAATGTATAATCCTTATTTTAGGATACTTTGAATGATTTTGAATACTTTGAATGAGTAGCGCTTGTTGCGAACCAAATTGCGAACGAGATATGATATTATATTTCTCTAAGAACTTTGTTATGCGATCATTAATTGCCCATGTTGTATCGTCATGCACCGCGCGTGCCTATGAATCTGGCACCTGATGCAATCACTTTCTACCCTCGTTCTCTATTTTGTCCCTTCCCCTCTTTCTTGCTGTGTGCTATATATTGCACGCGATACCCGCAATAAACGCCCTTTGCTCGGTTGCTCTGCTTGAGATTACGTGGTCACTTCAGTGGCGACGAGGATGGGATGAGCCTGCCGCCCCACGAGCGACACCCTGGTAGCCATGGCCGGATACGCAAGCCCACCACAGTTCGAGGAAGCTACGGACCACTGGCCGGCATATCTAGTGCGGCTAGAAGCTTTCTTCGAAGGCAACGGCATCACGGAAGAAAAGAAGAAGCGAACATTGCTCATAGCAGGGCTGAGCACCCACACTGTGGCCGTCGTCAGTGGACGCTGCGCGCCAACAAAGGTGAACGAGCTGTCGTACAAAGAAGCACTCGACATACTGCAGAAGCATTTTTCGCCCAGCCAGAATGAAATAGCCCAATCCTACAAATATTTCTCACGCAACCAGATGCCTGGAGAGCCAGTCAGAGATTTTCTTGTAGCCATTCGGCAATTGGCGGATACCTGCAACTTCGGCGCTTCACTTGACAGATGCTCGGGACCGGATAGTTTGTGGCTTGCAAGATAACTCAGTACGTCGTCAACTGCTTGCGAAAGCATCCTTAACAAGAGGCGAAGCAGAGGAAATCGCTTTAGCAGTGGAAATGGCGGAAGAAAACGTGAAGACGCTGAGGACGGCGCCTGAAGACGAAGGCGTACACGTGTTGAGAAACATGTATGCACGACTTGAAAGTCGGGAGGCCAGGCCACCATGTTTTAGGTGTGGAAAAACAGGGCACGACTCAAGAACCTGCCGGTTCCGCTCATCGAAGTGTTACCAGTGCCAACAGCGCGGTCATGTTCGCAAGATGTGTCCCGGACAAGCAGACAGCAGAACGAGGGAACCGTTAAAGTGGCCACACCAGCAAATTAATGCCGTGCATCCGTCAGCAGGAAACAGCAACGATCCGGGTTCAGAAGCTCTGTTCCTCGTTGAAACGACAGATAATTTTGTTGGAAACATTCACACCGTAAAGGCCATAATGCGCACTCTCCTTTGGAATGGAATAGCGATCAAGATGCAGCTGGACACAGGGTCCCCGGTTTCTATCATCACTTGGCCCACCTACGTACAGCATCAAGATGCCTGGCCGAACCTGCAGGAATCGCCGCTCAAGTTGTCATGCTTCCTTGGACCACTGCCGGTGCGCGGCCAGTTACAACTCGATGTTTCCTTGGGTTCGAAGACCACAAAAGCCACATTAGCTGTGCTGGGGTGTTCCGGGCCGAACTTGTGTGGCCGGGACGTCATGACAGCGCTGGACCTTCTTGGGGAGCCGGTGCTCAGCGCAACGCAAGAAGGTGAGAGTGCAGCCATTCGTGAAGTTGGCAATGCCGTTGAGGTCTTGTTAGAAGAATTTTCTGATGTGTTTCGACCCGAGTTAGGGCGCATAACGGGACCGCCCGCCCGTTTGCCATTGCGTGACGATGCTGTTCCTCGGTTCTGTAAGGCGCGGCAGGTGCCGTACGCGTTACGCTCAAAAGTGGAGGCCGAAATTGATCGATTAGTTGAAAATGGAATTCTTGCCCCGGTCGCACACTCGGAGTGGGCGGCACCCGTGGTGGCGGTGGTAAAGCGAAACGGGAACATTCGCTTATGCGGTGATTTCAAAACTACTGTCAACCAAGCCTGCCACACGATCCAGTATCCTCTCCCGCGCATTGAGGACATCATGGCGACGTTGAACGGCGGCGAAGTTTTTACAACTATCGATCTCCGGGACGCCTACAATCAAATTACGTTAGACGAAGAATCGCAATCGCTCACGACGGTGAATACGCAGAAGGGCATTTTCATGCTTCACCCGCCTTCCGTTTGGAGTAGCCTCTGCGCCAGCGCTCTTTCAGCAACGCATGGAAACAATTTTACAAGGGCTGCCTGGGGTGCAGGTCTATTTAGACGACGTAATCATTGCAGAAAAGCGGAATGATGCCGCCACCTTACGCCGAGTGCTGGGAAGATTCGCGAGTTCGGGGTGCGGCTGAATCGGGAGAAGTCAAGATTTCGTGAGAATGAGGTTGATTTTTTGGGTTACAAAATCGACGATAAAGGCGTGTATGCCAAAAGGGAAAATTTGAGGCTATTCTGGACGTCGAGACACCCACGGGAGTGCCCGAGTTAAGGTCATTTTTGGGTATTGTCACCTATTACCAAAAGTTTCTACCGCAGGCAGCCACGATCCTTGCACCTTTGTACGAACTATTGCGCGCCAGGACGGAGTGGAAGTGGG
This sequence comes from Dermacentor silvarum, assembly GCF_013339745.2. Taxonomy (NCBI): domain Eukaryota; kingdom Metazoa; phylum Arthropoda; class Arachnida; order Ixodida; family Ixodidae; genus Dermacentor; species Dermacentor silvarum. The sequence goes on from NC_051155.1 coordinate 26,544,055, forward strand.
GCGTTGCTCAGCAGCAGGCGTTCGAAGAGGTCAAAGCACTGATAAGGAAAGCAAGTTTCTTGCCCATTACGACCCGGACAAACCGTTCGTACTAGAATGTGACGCTTCAGCAGTCGGCATTGGAGCCGTTCTTTCTCACGGCACAGCTGAGGGGATGAGGCGACCCATTGGCTTCCGCTCCCGCATACTCACGAACGCAGAGCGGAAATAGTGCACAGCTTGAAAAGGAAGCCCTGGCATTAGTGTTTGGAGTAGCGAAATTCCGGGCATATCTGTTGGGTAGGAAATTCACACTCCTGACTGATCACAAGCCTTTAGTCAGCATTTTCAATCCAGATAAGCCGGTTCCAGCCATGGCGGCCGCCCGCATACAACGGTGGGCCCTCCAGTTGAGCACGTACTCCTACATCGTCAAGTTCAAAGACGGCAAGGCGAATGTTCCGGCGGACGCACTCAGCCGCCTGCCACGGGCAGCACCTTCCAGGGAAGTGTCCGGAGACGAGGACGGCGCTGATGACTGTGAGTACGTACTTCTCACCGCCGGTTTGGACGGTAGAGTGCTGTCAGCCAAACAACTGGCCCGCTATACGGCCGAAGATGAGGAGTTACGTTTGGTGCAGAAGTGGGTGCAGGAAGGCTGGCCTCGGCATTTAGACGCGAACCAAGTAACGCTGAAGCCTTACCTATTCCGGAGGGACGAGCTAACTGTGAGAGAAGGTCTGGTGTTCTGGGGCCACCGAGTCGTCGTGCCTAAAGCAGCCAGGAACGCAGTGTTGCAGCTTATTCATGAGACACATCAAGGAATCACCGCGATGAAGAGACTAGCTCGGTCGCTGCTCTGGTATCCCGGCATTGATAAAGAGATTGAGCAGCTCGGTAAGACGTGCCACTTATGTGTTCAAGCTGCACCGATGCCTCCACACCAGGTACCAGTTCCGTGGCCGGAAACCAGGCAGCCGTGGTCGCGTCTGCACGTTGATTTTGCGGGTCCGGTGGATGGCTACATGCTATTAATTGTGGTCGATTCCCACAGTAAGTGGATGGAAGCTGTGCCTTTGAGAACTTCCACTGCTGGGACAACCATAGATGCCCTGCGCACCCTCTTTAGCACGTTTGGGTTGCCGCGCACAATCGTCACAGATAATGGGCCACAGTTTGCAAGCCGGGAATTCCAGACTTTACTAAGGTGAATGGAATAAAGCACGTGCGCACTGCACCATATCACCCTCAATCGAATGGGTTGGCAGAACGAGCGGTGCGTACCATAAAACAAAGCCTACAGAAAAACAGGCAAGGATCCATGCAAACGCGGCTGGCGAGGATCTTGCACAACTACCGACGAACGCCGCTGTCGGGCGGAAAAACGCCGGCTATGCTGCTGATGGGGCGTGAGCTACGCTCCCGATTAGACAATTTGTTGCCGTCAGAAACAGAGCGCGACAGTTACCCCTTTGCCAATGATTTCTTGCAGAAGGATGAACCAATTTGGGTGCGAAACTACGGTTGCCTCGGAGACCCATGGACTCAAGCACGGGTCCAAACAACAGAGGGGTCGCGTATGGTGACCGCCGAGGGACCAGAGGGCGAACTAATGCGACGACACTTGGACCAAGTGAAACCGCGTGTTGTGGTGCAGGACTCTGAGCAAGTGCAGCCGCGTCTCTCAGCCGAAGGTGACAGAGCCATCGACAAGACCGCTAGTGCTGATACGACGGATGGGACCACAACCCTGGGACTACGAAGGTCGACCCGTTCGAGACGTCCCCCTGACAGGTTCTCACCTTAAGAGAAGAGAAGACTGTTATATCGTCATGCACCGCGCGTGCGTATGAATCTGGGCACCTGATGTAATCACTTTCTACCCTCGTTCTCTATTTTGTCCCTTCCCCTCTTTCTTGCTGTGTGCTATATATTGCACGCGATACCCGCAATAAACGCCCTTTGCTCGGTTGCTCTGCTTGAGATTACGTGGTCACTTCAGCCCACTCAAAGACTTTTGATAAAACAGGTAATACCGATATTGGCCGATAACTTGTAAGGGCGTTTTTCTCTCCGGATTTGTGTACCGGAACAACCCTTGCTGTTTTCATTCAGTTGGTAAGGGATGATACCAGTGTCGAACATTAGGTTAATAATATGGGCGAGAACATTTTTTAGTAACCTGGAAACATACTTTACTGGTTCAGCCCTAAATTCGTAATAACCAGCGGCGACATCATTTTTTATTCCATTAAGTAACTCTTCAGTCTCTTGCCGGGAGACGTGATACAGAACAAACGAATTTGGTAAAGAACTGATGTGTCTGGTTGGTTGATGACTGCCTCTAATTGAGCTATCTGCCTTCCCTGATTCTATAAAATACTCATTGAAGGTGTTAGAAAATGCTGCCATGCTCTCGCATTTCCATTTATCTCAATCTCTTGTACGCTGGTTGTTGCATTTTTTCTACTTGTCAATCTGTTTACTGTTCCCCATATCTTTTTCACATTAGTTTTATGGCGAAGAAACAAACGTTCATAATAATTTCTTTTGCTTTCTTTAGATGTGAAGTTAGTTTATTTCGAACTTTTTGAACTCCTTAAATAGGTTTACATAGGCGTAATAATAAAAGTATGATACATCTTGTTTTTTTCTCTTATTCTTCTGTATAGTGCAGGTTTTCTTATTGCTTTCTTATTCTTTCGGCCACATTGTAAAGGAAACGCCTCATCATAACTTACTTTGAACTTGTTATAGAAGTTCTCGTAAGCATCATTAGGATCATTGCAGTCATACACGCTAGTCCAGTTTAAAAAAATTATGGGGTTTTACGTGCCAAAACCAGTTCTGATTATGAGGCACGCCGTAGTGGGGGACTCCGGAAATTTAGACCACCTGGGGTTCTTTAACGTGCACCTAAATCTAAGGTGCACGTTAAAGAACCCCAGGTGGTCTAAATTTCCGGAGTCCAGTTTATTTCCTCCACCAAAGAAAAAAAATTTTGAGTGATTTGTCATTTATCATTCGATACTTGCTTACTTCAAGATGTCTGCGTGTGAAGTGATCAGTAACACAAAACACGGGCAGATGATCGCTTATGTCGCTAACTATCACTCCACCCATTAGTTCTGATACACTGATATTCGTAACACAGATGTCTATGGTTGTACCTGTTTTAGGACCAATACGCGCGGGAACCGAAACCAAATTCTAACATCTGTATGACATAATTAGACTCTTATAATTCATCGCGTACTGGTCATTACTGACCGTATTTATATTTATATCACCAACAACGAAAAAAAGTAACTTGTTTGTCTGAAAAAACTGCAACAATTGCTCAAGGAAGTCTCAGAAGTCACGTTTAGAACAAGCTGGTTCCCTATATAAGGCAGCAAGCTGAAATTGAGATGTTTTTATAACTAAGAATTCAGCACTTATATTTGTAATTGTGTGCTCCTCAATAATGCTGTAAGCATAGCTATGATTGATATATACCACCACACCCCCTCCTCTTTTCCTTACGCGGTCCAAGCGTATGCAGGTGTAATTGTTAATGACGGTTGTATCATCGGTAATAGTCAGCCAAGCCTCTGTAAAAACAATGACTAATTCTCAGCACGAGAGACTCCAAGAAAATTTGTAAGCTGTCAAGCTTGCTTTCTATACTTTTAATGTTGAAATGAATCAAAAAGAAGTTAGATTGCTTGGTTGTAAATGTGTTGTTAAATATTTCTGATGTGTATACATCACACGTGATCATCTACAGTAAAGAGAAAGAAAGCCTATAATTAGCAGATGCAATCTTTAGTTCATTTTTGCAAGGTCATCGGAAGAAGAGATTCGCCAGGACACGACTATCTTCGTCTTTCCTTGCTAGGACCTTGCCTCCTGCTATCCACATGAATTTCCATTTGAGCTCTTTCTTCTTTGCCACTGTTGCTCCAAGCAACTGCTTGTTGTGACGCGACAAATGTTCATTGACGAAAATTGCACTTTTATCACCAACTAAGCCAACGTCGTTTGCCCCAATTCTCATTTTCTTAGCCCTGGCTAGTATCGAGTCTCTCTTAGCACGCCTCACAAAACGAACAACAATGTTCTTGGTTGTTCAGTTCACAGTTGGGACTCTATGGCATATATCAATGTCCCTCTCATCAACTGGCTAACTGACTAGTTCACAGATTTTTCAAACCGCTACTAAAGAGTCGCACTCGTCCGGAACACCTTTAATCTCAAGGTTGTTACTTCTTTGATACTGTTCTAACTCTTCTAATTTCAGACTTAACTGTTTGTTTTCAGCTTTTAGTTTTTGATTCTCAGAGACCAAGCTTTTTAATTCATCTCTTAGTGCCTTTAGATCTTGAGTTACATCTTTGACATCGTCACATGTGTCACTGCAGTGCTGAACAGACTTTTTCAGGTCCCTGAGTTCAGCACGCATTTCCCGCGTAAATTCGACAAATAAGGCTGCTACATCACTTTCCCCCTCCTTTCCTTTCCCCGGCGACATTTTACAATAGCAGAAGTATCAATCCAATCACTTTCGTACAAAAAAGACAACGACAACAGGCATGTTCGGCAGCAGCGCAGAGTTGCAAAGACGATTTCAAAGAAAATCGACACTATTTCTCACCTGCAAAGGATGCAAATTTTTCGTTAGCGTGTGCACGATTCAATGCGCTGCCGCCGAACGGGACGCCTGGGCTGAAGGGGACCGTATTTAAGCCGTCGGCCGTCAGGAAGGTACAGCAACGCCCCCAGCTATCTTCGTCACGTGGTAGAGCCTTGACGGTCGCATCAGATCTTATCTGCAGCGCGGATTATCTCGGCCGCTTCTTGAGATGGCTGCAAAGGATGCAGATTTGTCGTCAGCGTGTGCACGATTCAATGCGCTGCCATCGAACTCCAAGAAAATTAAGAACACATGCCAGCATATGATATCCATACTTTGCAGAATGAAAATCTGGCCCCACTAGAATAACATAAGAAACCAATGCTGTTCAGAAACGTCCTGTGATTGATTGTATGGTTCGTTCCTCCATGAAGCATGTGTAGTCACGAGTAAGTCAGTTGATTCATCAAGCATGTTCTGTACAGAGTGAATAAATCTGAATAGGCTTGGCAAACAGTTCATGGAACTGAAGCAACAATTACAGTACTGAAATCATATTCATCGGGTGCAACGCTCACACAGTGTGTCTACTATGCTTTGTTGTTGCAGCAGGCAAGCTCCAGTGAGGAGGAGGCCGCTACCGCCCGCGTGCCCCTCCCGCGTGCCCCTCCCGACAGCCCCACCCCAAGGGTCCGTGCACAGAGCCGGGGACGAGCGGCACTGCACGTAAGGCACTTTAACAGCAATTGCAATGCGAAACCTTCAGAACAAAGTACTGCCTGTTGTGAACTTTTAAACAGAAAAAATATATTTCACATAGTCACCTACAAATAAACGCAGCTAGTCCCTGCCATAATGTGACTGTGCAAGACGAAACTATATTCTGTTTGACTAATCATACCACTTGTAATGCAGCTTTTGTAGTGTTCAAGTTGTGGTGTAGAAATATATATTGGTGCAGCATTTCGTAGTGATGTGGCGTAGCTTTATTTATTTATCCAAATGTAAGGTTTATATTGCCTACAGTTTGTTGCCGGGAATAGTTTCCTATCTTTCTATCTATGATAATGAACCAGTGAATGTTCAACATAGAAGGGCACGACAATTTTTTTATCCTCTTTGCCGATTTAATTTTTAGCGATCATCAGCTCAGCAGCAGCCCCGCAGGCCACCTCGACAGCAGCAGCCACTGGAGGATGCGGCCTTCAGGGCAGCAGCTGAATAAGCCAGGCAGGGGCAGCTGGCGGAGGCATCAAACTTGGAGGCCGTCAGCTTCCACCGGATGCTGCTTGATCAAAACAGGAAGACACGTACAACTCGCCCAGGTTGCCATTTTTAAAAAGGGATTAGTGTGCAGGTTAATGTAACTTACAACCTGCTTATTCGTGAGTGGTATCTGTATTCCTTGGGCTGAAGTGTTCATTGGTTCGTGTACTTATGTGCCCTCTCTGAGGTGCTTTCTCATTCTGTTACTTCGCACGTTACAAAACATTTCCATGGTTTCATGTACCACCACAGCATGTTCATTTTTTGTAGGTCAATTCAACTTATCACCGACATTGACTTCGTAGTGACACAGGTGGCTCGGTAACATTTTCTGTCTTTCAACATGTTTGTAACATAACAGATCATATACAGTTTACACTTCAACTTCTCACGTCATATGGATACGCTCTCTCTGCCCTCTAGAGTAACCGAGCTGAAAGTAACCCTTGCAAACACTGTGAAACGAAAACATTTTATTTCGTATCCTGTAGCTGCAGTAAGTGCTCTTTTTTTCGCAGCATAATCAGCAGCTGGTGGAGGAGCTGGGCGCCTTCCTCGCGGTGCAGCAGCAGCTGGCGGTGGAGATAAGGGTCTTGCGGGAGGCGACTGCCCTCGCCCATGGCCTCCGCGAGCCGCGTCAGCCGTAGTGGTGACAGTTTTCACCATTACATGTTCTTTTATTATGTTGTTCTTTTTTTAATATGTTGGGTTTCGCATAATGATAAATTTATTGCAATTTTTTGTTATGTGTAGTTTCACTTGCTGAGCAAGTTTGTCTCAGTGAGAATGGCAGTGAGTGAACTGTATGTCTAATGTTTCGTTTAATTCTTTTGGTTAGGTATGTGTTTTCGTTTTGGTGTTTATGCGCTATTTAAGTATTTGCTGCTTTTCGAGGAACATTTTGACTATGTGGTCACTTTTATTTTAGCCACAACAGTGTTTCACACACAAATGCTGTGATAACAGGTATTGAAATGCACTGTTATGATTTTAATTCTATATGTATGTCGTGTTTCCAATTTCAAATTTTTTGCCCTATGGAAGGCACAAGTGTACATGCTATTATTTCTTTTACCAACAAGTACCTGTTACTTGCAATATTTATTGTGATATATCAGGTGACCGTATTGGTGATAGCAATGCAATCTAGTCCCGCATTGTTGTTGAGAACAATTTTTGACACACCCAACGTAGCCATAGATGTGGTCATTATTTTACTACATTCACTGCTAGGCTGTTCTTGTTGGCATTGTTATATGGCAGATTATCAAAGTGCACAGTATTTTCTCACGTGTGTCATTCTTTAAAAGCGCATGACTGCAGTTTCACACTGGTGGTCTTATTATGACAGTAGTCATTGAAAATAACATCTATCTTGTGCTACAAACATGGCGGCAGGACTTCCAACACCTTTTGTGCTGTGAAGTTTCTGGGTGAACGCGAATGGTTGTGGATGAGCCCAAAGAAAAACAATATCAATGTCAGACATTTCTGTGATTTAATGTGTGCCAGCGGCCTCTCACAATGTATTAGATCCCATTTAGTGGAAACCGTACTGTCACTTTGGCACCGTGAAAGCGTACCCTGTGTACATTGATTTGTATCATGATGACTGTTATTCACTTTGAATAAACATGACACTGAAGATATGTTGCAATTGTTTATTTACTGTGAGGACGTTACGAAATGAGTTTCAAGAACATCGCTGGCACTTAATATGACTATTTACAAATATATTGCTACGGAACCGTATTTGCCTTGACGAAGAGGCGAGCAGTGTGAAGACGACGACGAAGATTAGAGGCTACTGCGGGCTGTGGCTTCTTGGCCAAGTGCGGCGCATTTCTTTGTAAATATACTTGTATATAGCTTTTCGTCTGCGTCTTCCTACGTAACATATCTGGTGGAGGTGGACGTTCCCTGTACCTCGTCACGGAGCTTCGCAGTGGACGGTACGTCGAGTCTTCCGTCATGGCTCCCGCCGACGACAGCTCGACTCCGCCAGCTCCGACACCTGCTGCCACTTCGACGACCTACATCGCTCTCCCCGCTTCCCGCGATCCTGGCGTATTCTCGGGCAAAGATGGGGAAGACGTCGACGACTGGATCAGCCTGTACGAACACGTCAGCCGCAATAACCGGTGGGACCCTACTATCATGCTCGCCAACGCACTCTTTTACCTCGGTGGCACACCTCGAGTTTGGTTTCGGACACACGAAGAGGAGATCACCAGTTGGGATTCGCTTAAGCAAAAGCTCCGAGACTTGTTCGGAAACCCCTACGGTCACCAACTTGCCGCGCAGAGGGCGTTATCCGGCCGTGTGCAGATGTCCACAGAGCCCTACGTCACATACATCCAAGACGTCTTGGCTCTGTGCCGCAAAGTTGACGCACACATGACTGAGCCAGACAAGGTTTCCCACATCCTCAAAGGCATTGCCGATGACGCCTTCAACTTGCTCGTATTCAACAACGTGGCGACCGTGGATGCAGTTATAAAAGAGTGTCGCCACCTGGAACTCGCTAAAAGCCGACGTATCGACCAGCAGTTTGCCCGTCTGTCCAACACCCCAGCGACATCTTCCTGTGCCGACGCTCCTCGTCCCAACAACACTGGTGATGTTACCAGGATCGTCCGGCGTGAGATTGAGGCCGCCTATCCGGCTGCCTTCGACTCCAGCTCCTCCAACGCACCTGCAGTCACGGTTTCCCTGATCCAGGCAGTTGTCCGCCAGGAGTTCGCGAACATGGGTCTTCACACCGTCTGCTCGGCCCATCGCCCTGATACCCATCCGGCTTCTTCGATTACGCCCCGTCCCACATCTTATTACCCACCACGTTTCCGCAACCCATCTGAATGGCGCACTGCTGACGACAAGCCCATTTGTTTTCACTGCCGTAGAATCGGGCACATTTCTCGCCACTGTCGCAGTCGTTGGAGTTCCCCGACCCGGTCTACTTATACTGCCTACTCTCGCCCAGGTGGCCCTTCTCGACCCTATGCAGCACGCTCCGATAATGCCGCCACTGATTCTCCTGCGCCGAACCGCCCCTATTCTCGTTCGCCTTCGCCCCAACGACGACAATCTCGCTCTCCTCAGCCCCGTCGCTCCTATTCGCCGACTCCCTTCGGACGCCGCTCCCAGCCGGAAAACTAGACGATGCAGCGCCTCGAGGTGACGCTGCATTGCTCCCTACGCCGCCAAATCCTCTACTGACGTTGCCCACTCATCTGAACCTTCTTGACGTGCAAGTCGACGGTGTTTCTGTATCTGCTCTTATAGACACTGGGGCGCATGTATCCGTAATGAGAGCTGACCTTCGTAACCGGCTGAAGAAGATACTCACACCCCCCACGACGCCTGTTGTCCGTGTCGCCGATGGCGGAACAGCCCCCGTAATTGGTATGTGTGCCGCCCGCGTCTCCTTCGCCGATCGCTCCACTATCGTGCTATTCACAGTCATCGCCCACTGTCCCCACGACATCATCCTCGGCTTGGACTTCCTCTCCGCGCATTCTGCTCTCATCGACTGTTCCGCCAGTACTCTCCGCCTTGACCTGCCTGTTCTGGATCCCTCTGAACCACACCCTAGTCGCCTCAGTTCCGTCGACTTCGTTCGCTTGCCACCTTCGGCACTGACCTACGTTGACTTAGTGTCATCCCCACCAGTGCCCGACGGTCACTACATCGCGGCTCCCATGCAAGACGTCCTGCTTACACACGGGATCACAGTGCCTCATACAGTTTTATCTATTACGGCGAATTGCGTCTGCCTGCCCGTGGTCAATTTTGGCTTGACGGCACAAGTGCTGCCACGCGGGATGTCTCTGGCCCAGCTTTGCTCATTCGAGGATCACTCAGTAGCATCTACTGCAGTAGACGACAATTCAGCCGATCCTCCTCTACCATCGCAGTCGGCAACTTGTGCCATTGCCGACTTACAGAAAATGATTGCGCCCGACATGCCGTCCGAGCACGCTCGTGAGCTCTACCGCGTTTTGTTATCCTATCACGATATTTTTGACTTTAACGATCGTCCCTTGGCCCAAACTACAGCTGTTAAACATCGCATTAATACCGGCGATGCCCCTCCTATTCATCGCCGCCCGTATCGAGTGTCCCCAGCTGAGCGTCAAGTTATTCACGCTGAAGTTCGCAAAATGCTTGCCAAGAACATTATTGAACCGTCGTGTAGTCCATGGGCGTCACCTGTTGTACTTGTAAAGAAGAAGGATGGCTCATGGCGCTTTTGCGTGGATTATCGGCACCTGAACAGGGTTACCAAAAAGGACGTGTATCCCCTACCTCGAATTGATGACGCCCTTGACTGCCTCCACGGTGCTCGCTATTTCTCCTCTATTGACCTTCGCTCCGGCTACTGGCAGATTGCCGTGGACGATCTAGAACGCGAGAAGACTGCTTTTGTAACACCCGACGGTCTTTATCAATTCAAAGTGATGCCTTTCGGTCTATGTAATGCTCCTGCCACTTTTGAACGCATGATGGACTCCCTTCTTCATGGCTTCAAATGGTCCACGTGCCTGTGCTACTTAGACGACGTTATAGTATTCTCCCCAACGTTCGCTACACACTTGGAGCGCCTCTCAGCAGTCCTGGACGTTTTTCGTAGAGCCGGTCTACAACTCAACGCATCGAAGTGCCAATTCGGCCGTCGCCAGATTACTGTCCTTGGACATCTCGTTGACGCGCACGGAGTGCAACCGGACCCAGGCAAGATCCATGCTGTTACGCACTTCCCTGTTCCGAAGTGTGTCAAAGATGTGCGGAGCTTCGTCGGCCTGTGTTCGTACTTCCGCCGTTTCGTGAAAAATTTCGCGGCAATAGCACGACCACTAACAGAGCTTTTGAAAAAAGACACTCCTTTCCAGTGGGGCGATAACGAGGCCTCTGCGTTCTCGCATCTAATCGCCCTCCTCATAACGCCTCCCGTTCTGGCCCACTTCGATCCTTCTGCGCCTACCGAAGTCCGTACTGATGCCAGCGGCCACGGAATTGGCGCGGTACTGGCACAATGCCAGCGCGGCAGCGACCGTGTTATCGCTTACGCCAGCAGGCTCCTTTCACCCTCCGAGCGCAACTATTCCATCACTGAGCGTGAGTGTCTGGCCCTAGTTTGGGCGGTTGCGAAGTTCCGTCCATACTTATATGGCAGGCCCTTTTCAGTTGTTACAGACCACCACGCGCTTTGCTGGTTATGCTCACTGAAAGATCCTACAGGAAGACTTGGTCGCTGGGCCTTACGCCTCCTAGAATATTCGTATACTGTTACCTACAAATCCGGCCGACTACACAAGGATGCTGACTGCCTGTCTCGCTACCCGGTAGACGAGCCTGACGACGCCGACAGTAGTAACGCCAACGGCATTTTCTCTGTGTCTGACTTCGCTAACATCGCCGATGAGCAGTACCGGGACCTATCGCTGCGAGCACTCATCGAGCGTCTGCGCTCTACACCTACCGACGCCTCCGTTCGCCGATATGTCCTCTACGGCGGCATTCTGTACCGAAGGAACTTCGTCCCTGATGGATCTGATCTTCTTGTCGTGCCAAAACATCTACGACGAACTGTGCTCTTTGAGATGCATGACGCACCCACTGCAGGCCATCTTGGGGTAACCCGCACGTACGACCGCGTCCGGCGCCGCTTCTATTGGCCTGGTCTCGCTCGCTCCGTCCGACGCTATGTTGCTGCCTGTGATCCCTGCCAGCGTCGGAAAACACCTCAGGTGCTACCTGCTGGTCATCTCCAGCCGATCACCGTCCCTGTGGAACCGTTCTTTCGTGTTGGATTAGACCTCCTCGGCCCCTTTCCCACGTCATCTTCGGGGAACAAATGGGTAGCCGTCGCAACTGATTACGCCACCCGATACGCTATCACGCGGGCTCTCCCTACCAGTTGCGCCACTGACGTCGCGGACTTTCTATTGCGTGACATTATCTTGGTTCATGGCGCCCCGCGACAGCTGCTTACTGACCGTGGTCGCAACTTCCTGTCGAAAGTTATCGCCGACATTGTGCGTTCCTGCTCCACTCAACACAAGCTGACTACCTCATACCATCCTCAAACGAATGGCCTGACGGAGCGGTTAAACCGTACCCTTACCGATATGCTGTCGAAGTACGTTTCCAAGGACCACCACGACTGGGACATTGCCCTTCCTTACGTCACATTTGCGTACAATTCTTCCCGGCACGACACCGCCGGATTTTCTCCATTTTATTTACTGTACGGTCGCGAACCGACCTTGCCCCTTGATACGGCACTTCCTCCTGCTGCGATCCCAACAAGCGAGTATGCGCGCGACGCCATCGCCCTCGCCGACCATGCACGCCAGCTTGCCCGTGCTCGACTGACGGCCTCGCAAACCACTCAGCAGCGTCAGTACAACGCCCGCCACCGTGACGTGCAGTTTTCGCCTGGTGCGCTCGTGCTCCTACGGTCGCCCTCTCGTCACATCGGGCTTTCCGAGAAGCTCCTTTCGCGATACACTGGGCCCTACCGCGTGCTGCGCCAGGTGACGCCTGTGACGTATGAAATTGAACCTGTGAGTTCGACCTCGCCGTCTACTCTGGCATCTAGTGATGTCGTGCACGTCAGTAGGCTCAAGGCCTACTACAGTGCTTCAGAGTCCGGCCTTTAATCGCTCCGGGACGGCGCTTTTGCCGCCGGGGGTAGTGCTACGGAACCGTATTTGCCTTGACGAAGAGGCGAGCAGTGTGAAGACGACGACGAAGATTAGAGGCTACTGCGGGCTGTGGCTTCTTGGCCAAGTGCGGCGCATTTCTTTGTAAATATACTTGTATATAGCTTTTCGTCTGCGTCTTCCTACGTAACAATATGTACAATTATACTACTATTTACAAATGAATACACATCCAAGGGAGCATCATGTGCTTGACATGCCAGGCGATGTGTGTCAGCACGACTTGGCCTGTTCAAAAGGAAGTGTTCGGAGGCTGTGTGGCAAGCTGCGGAGGGCCTGCAAGGTGTGCGAGAACAGTACACATGGTGGAGCGAAAAGCATTGTGCTTTTCGCTCAAGAAGGAAGCGAGGAGACGAAGTCCAATATCCTCCCATGCACAGTGCAGACGGCGGTGACAGTGGCGGTGATGCCAGTAGATAAATGCATCACGGTGACAGTAGCAACAGCAGCAGCAGCAAATCAAGCGGCAAACTCCTGCAGCCCAGAGAAGTGGCTACGACATTCTGATAATGACCACGACGTTGTCTATCCACAGCTACTAAGTGAAAGGCTCATGCAGTGTCGCAGTGAAATGATGCAATCATCTCGAGTAGTGACAGCTCATTGGTATAGGCTACGTAAAAGCAATGGTGGTAATTTAGCAGATTATATAAAACAACAGCACGCTATCCACCAATTGCCAATACGCCTTCACGTTGGTTCCTTCTCTTTATTAGGCATATGTGCCTGACACTGCAGGCACGTTTAGTGCTGCTGTCTGTGCTGCTGCCGACGCCACCGACTTCGCACCCTTCGCAGGTAGTGCTGGTGCTGGTGCCGTGTGGTTCCGAATAATCGAATTATATTGTCCCGGGCAGCACATTCTTTCAGATAGGTACATTATGCGTGCTGCCCTCGCTCGGGGAACTCCCTGTGGGAGGGGGCCACCGTTTGCATCGTCACTGCTGCTGTTGCTGCTGTCGTCATCATCAACCTCATCAAACGCGCTGTCACCTTCATCAAGACACAGAATGTGCAACACTGCACACGCTGAAACGATGTTGGCTGCGCGGTCTGGTTCATAGTGGAGGGCGCGGACCTCTGAAGGCAGTGGAAGCGGCTCTTCAGAAGTCCAATGCAGCGCTCCACTACGGACCGCATGGAAGCGTGTGCAGTGTTGTGCCTGCCTTCTGCAATGTAAGTGGGAGGATGGCCTGGGACCGGAGTCAGGAGCCACGGTTCCAGGAGGTAGCCGCTGTCACCTGCATGAGCGTAAAAATGGTATCAAATCAAATACGCATGGTTGAGGTAGTGAAGGATGAGTCATGTAACATACACCTACAACATAGAGGCTGTAATAAAATATTGTACAGACTGAGCACTTGATGCTGCTGTGATCAGCACAGATAGCAATAGCTGGTGGTAAATAGTAAAATTTATATTAATAGCATCCAGCAAGGTGGCCATTTGGCCGAGTTGTGGCCTGTATTCTCAAATGAATGTCAGTGTAAAAAATAATGGGGCAAGACAAACGTTCTGTACTTCATAATGAACACACCTAATAAAAATGAGCTTGCAATACAGCAGTTAATTGTCATTTCGCTTCGCGCCGGTACTCATTAAAAAATTTCACATCCCACCTATGTCACCTATAGTTAACAGGCTAGTATAATATAAGCGGTTAGGGCTTTCAAGATTCTCTTACGGCGGGAGTACACTTTATTGTGTCTGGCTCCTGAGCGCTCAGGAGCGAGCCGCTCTTTTCGCCTCGGCTCCCTCGCTCTTCAAAAGACCCGGCTCGTTCCTGAGCGCTCAGGAGTGGGCCGCTTTTTTGAAGACCGAGGGAGCCGTGGTTCAGAAAGTGAGCGGCGGTTCTTTCGGAGTGAGGAAACCGGTTCTCTCTTCTTGAATGAGCCGTGCCGAACCGTTCCGTCTGAGCTGGGTCTTCTGTTGGGTTTCGATGTTTTTCGATTTCTGACCGACGAATGGTGGCCAGTGTGGGCCGACTCACGCTACTGGTACTCGCTCGCAGTGTGTGGTGTGCGCAGCAGACCCCTTGGTTTTTTGTGCGTCTTATGGTGGGGCACCAGATGCCAACGAGGGGAGAAGTAAAGAAGTCTTAATTGGTAAAAAAAAAAGGATGGTACCGTTCGTTGCCTGCTGCTGTTCGAACGATGTCGCATGACTCTCACCGATCGCACATCATGCGCTGGTCCAATAACACTTCGAAGATGGTCTTCCGTGTCTTTAAAGGGCCCCTAAACCACTTCAGATATTTTTTGAACATTTCAAGTAAACGCGCATCGAATTCAGAATGCCGTCGAGATCAACGATGCGAAACGCTGCAGCGCTACGCACTGCGGGAGCGCCACAAAAATAATAATAAAAAAAAAAACAATGCCATTCTCCACCCCTCGCCTTTCCGGTATCCCTATAGGTAAATTGCGCTTATTACGGCGCCTCTAGCGGGAGCTACTGAACTCACGCAGGCATATTTTCGAGGGTATGTACTATGATTGTTTTTGTTAGGAGTGGTTTTTTTACCCTCTATTTCCATTTGGTGAACTCGCGATTTTGCGGGGCGCGTATTTCCAATTGCTAGTAGATACAGCGCTCTACCGCTGGCACGCGCGTACCATGTTTCGAGCCGCCGCCGTTGGAACGGAGGAGGCATTGACGGAGAAAACGCTGGGCTGGTGGTGACTAGCCTGCTGTTGGGATCGGTGGTATTATAAACGCATCACATTATGATGATCAAAATATAATCTCACTATCAGGGAGGGAGCAGTCTACTTGACTGGAGCAGTATTTTTTTTATTTAGGGTCTTGCTACGCTGCGCTCCGCAACACCCCAACGACCGCCGCTTGGCGTCGGCGCCCGGCACCACGGCTGCCGCCGTGTGACCGGGGTTCAAGCGACCGCGCTCGCAAACAGAGAGGGAAAAAAAGAGGAAAGCGTCATATTAAGAAAAAAAATCTAGCCCGAGCGGGTTTCGACCGCGTACGCATGATCCTGAAGCAAGCGCCGTAACCACTCAGCCATACAGCCACGCTTCCAAGGGTTGCATTCGTGCGAACCATATGATTGCGTTCGAGCGCCCTCGGTGAACGGAACCACCTAGAAACGCGGTACGCGCGAGCGGCGCAGCGTGGCGCCAGCGGTCAAACGCTGTATCTACTAGCAAATGGAGTGTTGCTTCCGAGGCCTCTCTTACCTGTGCTATAGTGATCTAGATAGGGGTAATGGGACGAGAGCGACCCGGGAGCCGAGGTTGTTGACACGGAAACCGGCAGGCGGCGCTACTGCGCCTTTCACCTGAACCGCCCCGCAGTGCGCGCTTATTCGCCGCACACTCATCGGAAGAGTATGGTAGATCTGAAGCTCATGCTTGACTCCTGAATACTTACATTGCTCACAATGTCAGCAAAAGGAGAAAAAATATATTTCTATAGTGTTGTCTATAGTGAATAAACAGTAAAAAAACGATGTACAGCGCGAAGGACAAGGGCTGAGACGACACACACACAGCGCAGTGCGTTTCGTCTCTCTACGTTCCCGTCTTTCGCGCTGGATATCGTTTTTTACTATGGATACCAACTAGCCCAAGCAACCACCTTTGTGTAAATAAATATTTTTGTCTGAAAAGCTCCCAGCCATGGGATTTTAGGTACAAATCCGCCTATGATAAAGTTCGCGGAACCACGCGTGGCTACTCGGAATGAACGGTTCTACCAGTACATCGAAAGGGGACTGCCGGGGCCGTGATTGCAAAAAAAGAATAGAACGAGAGAGAGAGAGAGAGAAAGCTCTGAAGGAAGGTACGAAACCGTTTTATTCAGGGCAAACGCTCTGATCGCAAAAGCGGCGTCAAGTAAAACAAAACCAGGCCCCTAGGTCGTCCTGCTCAGCTTAAGGTGCTTAGCTCTCTGTGGCTTTGCGCTTCTCGAGCTGTTAATACCTTTGACTAAGAAGTGGAGTCGCGTGAGGACATAGAAAGAAGCAATTCTCATGCTTACTTATTCCTTGTGAGCGGCGCATCCAACACCATTGGAGCAGAGGAACTTATTCTTTACAAGAGCCGCAACATTGCAGATGCTGTTCGTGTGCAGCTCTAAAATGCTTAAGCATTCTGTGAATATGTTCTCAAGAGCTTCAATAAATGAGTACAAATCTTGCGACGGATACAAAAGTCCTCCCCAGTCACACTGCTCAGTGTACTCTGAGGGTAATAGGTCTGGCTTCTGTTCGCCTGACGAGGAGGATGTGCTCACATAAACAACAGTCAAGTTTTAGGACGCACTTTCTTGCTACGTAACCTGCTACGTAATATATTAGCCGCGATTCACTCCTCGCCATTACTAATTATGAGTAGCTAGCACGGGGAGCTTCTACTATGGCTAGAGACTCTTCAGCTTCTTCTAACCTCACTTATTGGGCGAGCAGATCATCAACACTGGTTGAAGAAATGTTGGGAGTTTTGTCGTCCACGATGAGAAGCGTATTTATGGTATCAGGGGTGCCATTTTCACCGTCCACACTCCTTGCCATGTTGTAAAATGACAAACAGTTCACTGCGATAAGAAACTGATCTGGCGAGGGGTGGGCCTTACAGCCACTGGACTGGTGGATAATGCCAAACATGTGCTCTACGGAGTCGGTGCTTAGACGAGCAGTCATCAAGTACTTGAACCCTACATTCTCTGCCAAGTACTTCAGGAGAGACAATGTACTGGCAATAGTGACTCTCAGCCCTGTCGCCGTGGAGTTCCAACCTGCCTGCTCCCTTGCAATGAATGTGCTACCTCCAGCACCTGCTTTGCCTCGTCCATCGTCCGTGACACACTCTCACATACGAACGTCTTTCGTATGTACGTGCGGCAAATTACTGCACTGGGGCTCTCGCCGTAGTTCATCAGCACAGCTTCTCAACGCCGACAGTCTTTTTCTCACTGTCCAACGAAGCCAAAACAAACCCAACACCATCATAGTTCGGAAAGGTGAGCAGTGCCCAATGTTCAGTGGCTTTGGGAATTTCACTCAGCACAAAGGAGCGATTTTCAGCGCCGTCACCTATGTCCACATTTTCACTGGTCTGCAGGTCGTCCTCTTGCAGGCACCGCCTTTTTGTCTGGTCGCCATGGAGTTGTAAGGCAGCCCTTTTCCTTGTGGGCCGTTCGAGCGATGGATTTTTCGAAAGGTACATGGGGAGATTAGGCAGAATCGTGGGCACGGCTTCGGCTTCTGTCGAGAGAGAGGGCTTTCCGCGTGGTGTACGTACCTCTTTGCCTTCGATCACGTGTACGTAATCTCTCAGTACATACTTTCCTTCAAAATGTAGCTCGCATACGGCGTCAGTGGCATCCAGCGGCTTGTTCTTGCGTTGTAGATTCCGCTCCCATGTCAGGCGCATTTCTTCATCCTCGGGGACACTGAACAGAGACAACTTAGGGGCATCTTTCACTCTGCTGAACTCAGTCTTACAACCAGGCGCAAAGGAATAGTTCTTTCGCCGAGGTATCCCTATGTCATAATTCAGTATTTCAGCCAACTCAACGCGCACACGCCACCAACAAAACCGCGCACGTGCAACTACAATCACACGTCGGGGCCTGTCCGAACGCGTGCGGCGGGGATGCGGCTTCAGGTGAAAGGCGCAGTGGCGCCACCACACAGCACGCAAATATTTCCGTGTGTTTCGCCTCGCCGGCGCTGCTCCTACCCGCTCTCCCTCGACTCACTATCCCTATCTAGTTCACTATACCTGTGCACAGCGAGATGGCTCGGACTGGCTCGGATGCGGAATCGACGCGTGCGCGGCTATGACTCGAAAAATGCTAATACTTGCAATTAATGGGAAATGCGCTTCAGCCACTTGCGCGTCAAATGATTACAGAACAATTTTATAGTCAGCAAAAAAAAACCAACAATTATCCATTCATTAGGCGTTTATATCGAAAATGAAGTTGCTATACGGCCCCTTTAGGAGTAAAAAAACAAGCAAAACGTGCTTCCGGCAAAGATGGAGGCTGCTGATTGGCCTGT
The DNA here is from genome assembly GCF_013339745.2 of Dermacentor silvarum. Taxonomy (NCBI): domain Eukaryota; kingdom Metazoa; phylum Arthropoda; class Arachnida; order Ixodida; family Ixodidae; genus Dermacentor; species Dermacentor silvarum. The sequence continues at coordinate 26,562,665 of NC_051155.1, forward strand.
TCATGAAACGTCGTTGTGTCCCGCCTCCATACGCATGTTCTGCGACGTCATTTTGACGTCAGGAGTTTGGAATCAAACCAATTTGGGATCACTTTACGTTAAAGCGCCCTAGCATGCCTCGATGCCCTCCTCGCCCCCCACTCCCCTTCCACTGGGAAGTCGCGTCTGATCTCCGCCGTGCGTTCGCTCCGTGTGAAAGTACGCGTCCCTCGCCCTCGCGCGCTTTCACTCGCACATACAACATGCGGCCAATGAGAGTTTTTTCTATTGCCGGACGCGACGATCGAAAGGTAAGCCCTTAACAGTTTCGCTGTAAAAATATTGGTAATGTTACGAATAAAAGGGTATGAACATCGTATTTTACTATTTGTGATAACAGCTGTTAATTATTAGAAAACTATACTAAAAGTATGCAGTGTTCGATCGGATTCGCGTCAGTCTCAAAAACTACTATTCGCTAACCGTTACCAGAGGCAAGAAACTGAATGTGAAGAGTAAATGTAATAATAATTTACCCTTTCTAAGACATATTTGTCTGTCTCTATGTTTCTTTTTTCTCTGCTAGTTTCTGCCTCGACATCTTTATACGCTACCTCGTGCTCGATAAACTTTGATTGGCAGTGACCGCTTCGTACGTCCGTGGATTCTGTGTGTCATGTCATTGCGTTGTTAGTCTATTTTGTTGTAACATGTAGTAATTGCCAGCCTAAGCCAGCACTCTTCTACAGTCCTTCTTACACCGTGGGTCTGGCATTGAAAGCACTACAGCTCTATTCGCGGCAGTGAAAAGCAGCATAAAGGCGGGAGAAAAGCTTTATAAGTCCTCCCTAGCTGCAAAAAAAAAAAAAAAAAAAAAAAAAAAAACAACAACGGTGATGCATGTCGTGCCGCCGCCTACCAGGAAGCCCTGCAGGAAATTTGAACTTACCGTTGTGGAAGACCTTCTTTTACGTTTATCGCACAGCAGCACGTTTCTTTATTGCCATTGTAACTTGTTAACACATTGGCATGAAACATATGCAAGTACGAGTTTTTCCGGCTTCGTCCACATGGACGTGCGTTATCCTGAGAGTGAGAGAAAAGGAGCTTAGAGCACATCTGACGCCGGAACGAGAATAAGAGTGCGTCATAATTGTCTTGCTTGATGAATAAGCATATGCTTGTCCCCGTTTTCTTCCGTCATTACTAATTATGTGAGGGTGGCCTATGCTTTTTGATTCAGTGTCTATGACACCTGAAAAGAACCGCTCAAGTTAAGCAGCTCAACGTCTTTACATTCAAGGATATTTGATGAACTGTAATCGCTGCGAAATCACTCGGACGGTAGGTTCCCAGGACCAACATGCTGATGTTGTTCACGATTTTGTTCCTCAATATACATCGACCTAAATTTGTCCTGGAAAAATGAATTTCATCCGACATGTATAATACAAACACAGCAACACCTTACATAGACCATGGTTTTGTAATTCATCCGAACGAGTGCTGCTTGCATAAGCATCTCTGTGTTTTACTGAGAATTCTGCATTTGCTGGTCGTGGCACGGCTGCAATTACTGGGAGCAAATCAAAACGTTGTTCTTCCGTTTATTCGAACGCTACACGGTGTTCTTTCAGCTGAATAAAACGAGTCAGTGTGAACACTACATTATATTTCTCGTAATGGTGCTACCTATATTTATAACAAACATCGTATCAGCATCAATTGAGCTAAGCCATATGCTTCTAATTCCCTTCGCTTTCTTTTAGCGGGAAATGTTGTAGAACAGTTGTGGGAAAAAAACATGGCTTTAAGCTTTCGTGCGAAGCCATCGTGCTCAAACAAATAGAGCTTCCTTATCAAGTCTTGGGAGCAGAAGAATTGTCGTGTTTGAAATAAAGAGAAAGGAATGTATCGAGTGTGTTCCGGAGCAGGCAAGCACAGACCAGACAGGACTGTAGCTGGTGGTTTCGTGTTGTTGGCGTACGGCGACGAACACGTCCTGCATCTCAGTTGCGTGACAGCATGGGACCACAGCGGAGAAAGTCCAGCGGCCACGAAAACTTCTGATAACGTCAGAAAAGACACTCGCTTTGTAATGCCATCCGCACAGGGGTACTTCGGTAGCAGTGACGGAGGGCATAATCGCTGGAACCGCCTTCTCGCTGCAACACATGATGTATTCGGGGTCAACGTTTATCCAACGGTTGCCCAAGGGTAACTTAGAAAAAAAAACCTGTCTGTCCCTCGTCTTCTGGCCCCGACTTGAAGAAGGATCAAAACTAACCAAACGAAATCATGACTTTGTTGCACTAATGGCAATTGCGGCCCAATTTGTCTGCAGCCCCTTTCATTTTGGCTGCCGCGAAACGACAGATGCGCCAGCATCCGGGCTGTATTCATTATGCCCACCCGCTGTCAAATGCGATGATGCGGGTCGACTCGCTTGACTGAATCAGGAATTCGCGCTCACTAAAACCATGCAGTGGAATCAGATTCAGTGACGTGATCAGCAGGCACCTCGTATTGTTTGACTGGCGGATCGCCTCTCGAGTGAGAGCAATCTCCCTGACGGCAGTTCCTACGGCGCTGCACAGGCAGGCAATAGCGAGCGGGGTAGGGAGGGAACAGCACATGTGGAGCGCAGCTGCATCCACTGAGCCCGCCGTGTTGACTACGTAGCTCTTTATGCGGTCAGCTTTCGTGTCGTCGATGTTGTGCCCACAGATCGGCACCTCGGGGCAAATGGTCGAGATGGCGCTTAGGAGAGTGGCGCGAAACACCGAGTGACGAGGCTATCCGGAGGTGACCATGTGGCGCACCGAGAACGCCTGGTGCAAGGCAACAACGGTTTCCGTGCTCCTTTCGCTGGGATTGCTGGTTTGGCTTTACCGCAGCTTTCTGCCGTACGGTTCAGGTATGCGTGTACATCTTTACTTTGGCCTGTTGCCACTCATTTGTTCTCGCAGTCTTATGAGATTCCAATTGTGCTGGAATTAGTTGATTGTGCCCCCCGCCCACACTGATGAAGTCATATTCTATATAATAAAACAGGCTTTTGGATGCTGCGTGCGAGACGCAGTGGTGAACTCAAGTACAGGACACAACAAGCCTTAAAAAGTAGTCACAAGGATGCAGCAGTCATCTTTGCATGCTCCATTCTTCGAAGAGTTAATGAACGGTACAGTGGAAAATAGGCTGGTGATGGGAGGCTGGGATACGTATTTCGAATAAATATTTTCTATGATCTGTTTTACCGGTTCAAGCAGTTTTACTAGCGCTGTAAGCAATGCTCAAATCGTGTGCACATGGTTGTACTACTAGACAAAGTGGCACGCAAAGTTATCCTGTTAAGTTAAATTTGTTGGCATTATAAGAGGGAGATTGTTTATGGCAGACTGGTCTTTGCTCACAGAAGCACGCAGACGGGGGCCTGCTTGGTAAAGCTCAGGCAAGCTTGGCCATTGCTGATTTTTGGAGCCCACGATGCCGGTTAGCATAGTAATCCTAACGTGTAATCGACATATATTTTAGTTACCGTGCGCGTTTCGCAACAGAATGACTATAATAAACAGCAGGCTGAAAGCCGTCTAGAAAGCTTAACTTTACTAGAGAAGATAAGGCACTGCGTGTATCATTTTTATTCATCAGCTGATGTCAAATATCTTGGGGATCTTGACAAAAGATGACCAACGACATGATCAAGTATTCGGCTCCTGTGACAACGTCAGATGCTGGACACCTGCTTTGGATGTGTCTGGGAGTCTGGGCGATTACACTTAGAAGTTTAAGAAAGGCTGGACTGAAGCTCGACCTACCTGAAAACTACGACCGTTGGGTGATGGACAACAAGTTTGCAAAGACACTGCTGCAGTTATTGCACGATGCGGAGTTGGACGCTTTCATGTAACTTTTCTTCATTCTTATGCCTTCCGGCGAATCTTCCAGAAAAAAATAAAAAAAACAAATGCCACACCTCTATGCTTTCTACCTCTGACTGGCAGCACCTTGCCTTAGCATCGCCCTGGCACGTCATTTCAGAATCGGTCTTGCGCATTTGTTAGTAGATTGTGTCCAAAAGACGGCGTCTGTTACCTGTTTCTGGCTCCGCGATCGCTCCCGGCGAATGCAGTAGCTAGGCCAGAGCACGGACTTCAAGATTAGCTTGCGCTACCCAGAAAGAGCGCTCGCTGAGTAGTTGGTTTAGACAGCACCTGTTGCATGCCGCTGCTGCTTAGTGTTTTGTTGCCACCGATCCTTTTTTCACTTACGCTTCCTCCGTCAATCGCACTCTACCGCCACAGCTGTATGTGTACCGCGGTCACCGCGAGCCTCCGTTTAGATACCAACAGGCGATGCTAGTGATAGCTACTCTCTCTCTGTGGCATGCAGTGGCTGCGCCTCTCATTTGTGGTTTATTTATGTCGTTTTTTTGTTTTTTTTTTACTTCGTTGCAGGCATCAGCCATTTCCCTCTTCTGCCGAAGCAACGTGTCCTGCGACAACAATCGATCGCTTCTGACGACGCCTTTCATGCCAGTGATGTCACGATATGGTTTGTCGAAAGCTCGAATGAAACAGATTTGAAGGGCCGTCAGGCTTGCTCCATTGAGTCAGCTTCGCTGCACAATCCAAACGTGCGCGTCTTTCTGCTGACAACTGGCCAGTTATCGCCAAACTGTGACTACTATAAAGCATTGTCTTCACTAGAAAACTTCGCTAGCTTAAAACTTAATTTGACCGATACGTTCAGCAACACCCCCCTCGATTCCTGGCACAGGTCTCGCAACTGGACCGAGGGGCCGTACAGAATAGAACACCTAAGCGACGGCATCAGGTTAGCGGTCTTGTGGAAGCACGGCGGCATCTACCTGGACCTCGACATTATCGTGCTTAAGGAGCTGTCGGAACTAAGCAACAGCGTCATGTTCGAAGTCACCGGCCAACTCAGCGAACAGCGTGCTATACTTTGATAAAGCCCATCCGTTCGTCGGTGAAGCGCTCAATAGATGTGCTGAGGAGTACGACGCTGTTCGGTGGGGAAGCTGTGGTCCGTCACTATTAACACACATCTACAACTCCTGGAGCAACGGAAGGAATGTGGTCAGATTCAGGGAACGTGACACCTTTTTTGCTGTTGGATACGACACGTGGATGTCATTCTTTGAGCCGAGCAAGACCGGTTGGGTGTTTGACACCGTATCAAATAGTTATGGCGTTCACCTGTGGAACAAGTTGAGTCATGGTGTGAGAGTCGCTGTTGGCTCTGGATCGGCGCTTGATGTTTTGGCCAGGTTTAACTGCCCTAGTGTATACAAAGTAATGAAATCTAAACAGTTTTTTTGATGTTCACTCCAGATTTCTTTCGTGGGACGCTTTTCTTTCTGTTTATTTTGTTAGTCAAAGAACGCGTCACGGAAACATACGGTTGTGTGCTATTCTAGGGAAAAGGAAGTGCAATTCCTGACAAAGCGGTAACCGTTAAGCCTCAAATGCAGTCGATAAAGAACGCAGGAAATAAATAGCTTGAGTGCAGTAAATTCAAGGCGATAGAAAAGGAGCCTAGATAGTACCACGAGAAAGGTTCATACATGAAATAGAGCATAAAACGAAAAATAATAATATATGAAAGGTAGGAAGTACACAAACACATATTACTACCAGATAAAGCAATGAATCATGCACGATGACATCAGCAATAAGTTCACTAGTGAATTAAAAGAAAAGAGGCATGTTTCCCTTTCTTGTGTGCTTTCCAAATGACATATCAGAAGAGCGTCTGAAAAATCCTAAATTAGGTCATATTCCTTCCTTGTGTAGTATTTCATTTTTGTAAGACAAACGTAGCGGCCATCCTTTGAGGGCATACTAGTTAGCAATACATTCACCATGAGGCTGCTCCTGGATAAGTTCTAAATGCACTCTGAACAAAACAAATATATTCGAATCCTTACGTTACCGTATGACGTTGCGTCTGGTGCCTTGTTATAGGTTGAAAATTTGATTCATGTAAAAAATTAGAGCAGCATTCAGGCCTCGTGTGCTTGTTGAATTTGTCGAAAGAATAAAAATTTTGGGATATCTGCACATTTTAGCAGTCATGTATAATTTAGAGAGAACACCTCTTATGCTCAGATTGCACTGATCACACAATGGTAATACGTGCATACCATAGTATTAATCAATGTTTAAAGCCCGGACTAGTATGCTATACCAAGAATCTTGAATTGAATGAAATTCTGAGGTTTTACGTGCCGAAACCACAATTTAAATTATGAGGCACCCCGCAGTGGGCGACTCTGCAATAATTTGACCACCAGTGGTTGTTCAACGGGCCGCTAGTGTACGCGACACGGGCGTTTTTGCATTTCATTCCCGTTGAAATGCGGACGCAGCGGCTAAAATTTGATCCCGCAGCCTTGTGCTTAGCAGCGCAACACCTTAGCCGATAAGCCACCGTGGCGGGTACCCCGAATCTTAGTCGAGCAAGGGGGGTTACCGTCATATGCAGTGCCTGGGGAAATGCGTACAGCAGTACGACAATACCTGCTTACCTGCTTTCCTGATCATACCACGTCACCCGATCAGTATCGATCAAATCGTTAATACAATAACGTGAGAAAATTGTTAATAGAAGAGTTAGAATTGCCCTGCGCAACGCACTGTTGGTAATGATATCACCTCAAGCACTTGTGCAATGGGTACCGCAGTGCTGGACATTGGCCAAGCATGGCGTCAGCTCAGGTCAAAGAAAGCAACTCTTAGCAGTTTTCCAGACGGTAAATTGCTAAAGCTTAAAAAAATATGACAGAAGATCCTCAATAAGGAATTGCCGTATAGTTCGCAGTATTCTTTGTAATAATTACTTATGAAGCTTATAGGAGGGTTTCACAGGGCGTCGCCCCCGAGATGGCGCCAGTGTCAGAACGGCTGCCATGATTCGGGTCGATCATGATTCGGGTCGCCCGGCAACCGGAAGAACCTATGCGCGGGAAAGCGAAGTATGATAGCACGGGAGTTGTGGTAGTTCTTCAGTGAAAATGGTGAACTGTGCCGTGTTTGGTTTCAACAACCACACCAAAAAGAAGCCCGGAGATCAGAACGCCTCCGATGTCGCCTTTTTCTGCACCCCAAAAGTCATCGTCAATCAATGCAAGCATACGGAAGAGGTCACAGAGCGACGAAGGGCGGAATGGCTCCAGCGTATCAATCGGAGAGACTTGGACAACTCCGCAACCCACTACCGCGTTTGCGGTAAACAGTTCATTTCCTGTATGTTTTGGCGCAATATCAAAGCGATCGGATTTTGCTTTAAGCTGCCGTGAAACGCTATAGTATTCGCGTCGTGTTAAACACGTTTGTTTAGGCAGCTGGAGACGGATGCGCGCTACGTCACGGGCTGCTGCTCAAGAAACAGTCGGTTAAATGCATTAGCAGTAAAGTAATAACTACAGACTTAGACAGTTCGATAAATCACCATCGCTTGAGTGGCAAATACTTTATTTTCGCTAAGTTTGCAGAACATATGCAAGATTTGACGGAGCCGTTTTGCTCTAGGTAGGTGCTGTGTAAAGCTGCGGCGTGTTACCGACTGTTTACGCATCGGTAGACGAGCGCGGGCTACGTCGCTGGTTGCTTGAGAAAGTAGTCCACTAAGCATATTATCAGTCACATCGCTGCTGGTTGCGTTTCACAGGACGCCCTTCGTACGCAATGGCCGAAACTGATGCGGACGACGACGCGGCAGCCGTTTCCGAGGTCCCTCACCCGTGGCTGTTGCACCCATCCACTTGTGACATAGTTGCGGGCCTCCATCGATTTGTAGGCATTTAGTAGATTTGTAGTAGTAGAGGCATAGATTTGTAGGCATACGGCAGGCATTGCCAAATCCTGACTGGGAGCTTACCACTGTCGTTGAAAAGAAAAGTGTACAATCATTGCATTCTACCGGTGCTAACATACGGGGCAGAAACTTGGAGGTTAACAAAGAAGCTCGAGAACAAGTTAAGGACCGCACAAAGAGCAATGGAACGAAAAATCTTAGGAGTAACGTTAAGAGACAAGAAGAGAGCGGTGTGGATCAGAGAACAAACGGGGGTAGACGATATTCTAGTTGACATTAAGCGGAAGAAATGGAGCTGGGCAGGCCATGTAATGCGTAGGATGGATAACCGGTGGACCATTAGGGTTACAGAATGGATACCAAGAGAAGGGAAGCGCAGTCGAGGACGGCAGAAAGTCAGGTGGGATGATGAGGTTAGGAAATTCGCAGGCGCAAGTTGGAATACGCTAGCGCAAGACAGGGGTAATTGGAGATCGCAGGGAGAGGCCTTCGTCCTGCAGTGGACATAAAATATAGGCTGATGATGATGATGATGATGATGAGTTCGTCCCTGGTCACGAAAATTGTGCCGTGAACGAGGTAGTCTTATGTCCGTGAACTCCACACGCGGAATAAGGTTCACGTCGCACACTGCTTCGTTGCCGTCGTAGTCATATATGGGTCGACGCCGCCGCAAAGATTAACTTTCTACTCATAACGAATTTTCTCTGCACCCCCGGAGGTCATGCGCGTAGGCACTAAATCTCATTGTTTTGCCCGTCGAGACATACCACGGACACAACCGCTTGCCGCTGCTCGCCGTCACGAAAGGGCAGACGGGATGTCGACCTCAAACATGGCGGCAGCCGCGGACGCCGCTAGTGCCCCAAGCGGATGACATAGAGTGCAACCCTCCTATACTCTACCCTTGAAACGAAGAGTGCCGTAGTTTAAGACATAAGCGAGTCAAATGAAAATGAATACCACGCAGATTACGACGATCTCCCCAGAAAACTGACTTAATTGTTCTATCAATATTGTGTTGGAAAAATGGAAGAAATGTTGCTGTAGCGTTTTCTTTTTATCACATAATTTGCTCGCCGACACGCTCGCCTGCGTTCCAACGCGTCCTCTTCAGAAGATTCTCCCTGTTGTTCTAGTAGTAGTGGTAGCATAACTTTTATTTAAAGAAAAATCACAGTATATCTACGAAGTGAATGATGATGAGTGGGCGAAGCACCGGGGGATCATTCGGGTAAACCACAGCTACGGACGAGAGATAAAGAGAGCGCGCGTCGGGAACGAGAGAGAAAATTACACCATCTTCCCGTAGGGGAACCCTGAGTAGTATGCGAAGCAGCCATGGGGTCGACTAAAGGTAGTTTTATCAGCTGTATAAACTTGGACATGCAGCAGCGCCAGCAACGCGCAGAACTGTTGTCGACGCCGTCGGCGTTTTGCCCACGCTCGCACCGAACGCGCGCAAAGTGGAACCGGAAGTGGAACCGGAACTGGAAGTGGAAGCGGAACCGGAACGCCATCTAGTGAACACTTCATAGAACTACAGGTGATGATTGATTGATTGATTGATGATTATTTATTGGCATCCCCTTTGAAACGGGGTGGCGACAAATAGTCACCTAGCCTGCTTGATTAATTCAGGTATACTACACATGTTCTTTATCTAGCATTTTTGTATACCCCTCTCATTATCTTTCTTTTTTAAAAATTTAGCTTGTACCGCTGCCTATGATTTTAAGAGATCAGGTCGTATCCATCTTTTTCCTGCTTTTTTTCCACCAGTACTCAAATCGTCTCTTGCTGATCTCTACGGCTGATCTGTTTATGTTTCCTTCCACTTTAAACCCAAGCGCTTCTGGGAGTTGCACGTTACCTACGGTTCTCGCTGGGTGGATCCCGTCGCATTCCATTAGGATGTGCTGAGTGGTATCTGGATCTTTACTGCAGCATACACATGTCTCATCTAGTTCCGAATATTTGTTCCGATATGTTTTCGTCCTTAGGCAACCGGCTCGAGCCTCAAATAGCAAGGCACTGCCCTTTGTGTTATCGTACAGATTTTCCCTTCTAATTTCTTTCTTCTCATTCTTGTAAATCTCCTTTGTCCTTTTCGTTTCCATTCTTTGCATCCAATTCACGGTCTCTATTTCTCTCACTTTCTTTCTGATGACCCCTGGTTGTCTATTTACAGTTTCGATTATCCTGTACTTGGTTGCCAACTTCCTTGACCTCTTCCTCCATTCTGTGTCCACGCTTTTCATGTAGAGATACTTGTGCGCTTTAGCCGCCCATTTATTTTCATCCATGTTCCTTAGCCTTTCTTCAAAACTAATTTTGCTTTGTGCCTCTCTGACTTCAAAAGAGGCCCAACCCATGTCTCCATGCACTGCCTCATTTGTCGTATTACCGTGTGCTCCCAAAGCCAACCGGCCTACTGATCTTTGGTTAACTTCCAAACCCGCCAATATATCCGATTTTAAGCATATAATGGCTACAGAGCACGGTGGCTACAGACACACAACGCCATCTATTGAGCAATTCATAAACTAGAGGTGGCTACATACTACTACTACTACTACAGAGGAGGGAACGACCCACACCCTAAGGAGCTTCGCCCCTAAAAATAAGTAAATCCAGGTCCAGTGGGTGGGTCCCTCAGTACAGGGCCCCACTGGCGATAGCGGCACGCCGGGCTTGGTCGAGAAAGGCCAGTTGGTCCTCCCGCACCGTGCTCTCTAGCCACACCTCCCACTGCCTACTTTTGCAGTTTTGCCCCAAAAGGGTTGGTTGGATTTCTTGTGGCCGATTCTGGCACGATCATGTGATATGGTCAAGAGATGGCCGCCCCCCGCACCAAGGGCAAGTGTTGGGGTACCGGGTGGGGTGTATGTGGTGTAGTAGGAGTAGGTGTGGGTATGTACGGGTTTGTAGTCGGCGCCAGTCCCGCATTTGCGCTGAGTCCAAGGATGGGTCTGGAAAGCTATACAGTTGCCGTCCTCGTCTCTGTGCCTCCAAGATATCTTTTATTGTGATCGGAGATTCTACGAGAGTGCGTTCCGTCGATCGGAAGCTATATTCTCGAGCGAGGCGGTCCGCCCTCTCGTTACCCGTCACTCCGGCGTGGGCCGGACACCACGTAATAGCGTGATGTTCCGTGAGATTTCTTCCTAGGATTTTCATTGAGAGTTTGGGCAGGGTGCCTGTCATTAAAAGGCGACATGCCGACTGCGAGTCGGTTAGTATTAAAGCAGAACGTGCTCTATTTTCAGCGTCACGTATGGCCAGAGCCACCGCGGTAGCCTCTGCTGTGGCCACTGACTCTGTCCTGACTGTTGCGGAAATAGTAGTTTGAGCGTTTGTGGCTACCACAGTGAAAGGTTTGCTATCTTGTTTACACGCGTCCGTGTAATAAACCTCTGGATTTCTACCGAACCTGCGTTCGAGTGTCCTGGCCCGTGCAAGGCGCCGTTGTCTGTGGTATTTCTCGCTCATGTTTTGAGGGATTGGGGACGCAGATCATAGCTCGTATGCCCGGTGGGAGGAGTTCTGTTTGGTCGTTACAATGTGCCGGTCTGAGTGGATACCCTAATCGACGGAGAAGTGCTCAGCCTTGCTCCGTGGCATTGAGCCTTTCTCGTTGTGCGATCAGTGTTGCAGCCACGAGTTCCTCAAAAGTGTTGCTAATACCCATTGCTTCAAAAAAGGTCGTGCTAGTGCTGATCGGTAGACCAAGCGCCGCCTTATAAGCGGTGCGTATCAGGGCGTTTATTTTAGTTTCCTCTGAGTTTGATACATTTTGGAAAGGAAGGCCGAAGGTTACACGGCTTATGATAAATGCCTGCACGAGCCTTATCGTCTCTTCTTCCTTGAAACCTTTTCTGTTTCTTGCTACTCTGTTTATCATCCTAGACACACTGTTAATGGTTTTCCGGAGATTTGCGATCGTGTGCCCTACTGCTCTATTTTCCTGTATCCATAGTCCGAATATACGAGCTTTAGATACCTCCTTTATTGTTTGACCTCCAAGAGCAAGCTTTATCGGAAGTCTATCGTTCTTTCGTGTATAAGGCGCTCTTACTCGGATTAGTTCGGACTTCTCCGGGGCGCAACTCATACCAGCTTTTGCCACATGTTCCTCTACAATGCTAATTGCCTTCTGGAGGGTTTCCTGACGTTCCCCTAAAGATCCCTTTGCGGTCCAGAGAGTTACGTCGTCCGCGTAAATCGCATGTCCTAAGTTTGGGATCCGTTGTAGTTTCACTGCTAGTCCTTTCATCCCTATATTAAAGAGAAGCGGCGAAAGAATTGAACCTAGCGGCGTTCCTCTTTTGGGGGTCTGTAGAACGCCTGAGCGGGTGGATCCTAGCCCTATCATGGCTCTGCGTTTGTCTAGAAAGAATTTTATGTATTCATAAGTCCGCTGTCCGCAGTGCATGTTCGATAGTTCCGTTAAAATGCTCTCATGCGAGATGGTATCGAACGCTTTTTTTATATCTAATGCCACTATGAATCTGTCTGCATTTCCTCTCTCTGGGTTTAATGCTTCTTCTTTCAGCAGGGGAAACACGTCCTGTACCGACATATGCTGTCTAAAGACGAACATAGTTTCCGGGAAAAGGTTGCTGTTTTCTATGTACCTAGGGAGTCTCATCTGTATAACCTTTTCAAAAAGCTTACCCAGACATGAGGTAAGGGATATGGGTCGGAGATTTTTTATATCCCTCGGTTTCCCTGGTTTCGGTATTAGAACTATCTCTGCATGCCTCCATGCCTGTGGGATTTGACCTCCTTCAGTCCATACATGTTTGTTAAAGAGATCTGTGAGCCCTGTCAAAGCATTGAGGCTCAGATTGCGAACCCTGTTGTTCCAGACTCATTTCTCTGGTTGCTTGCGTTTTCCTTGCGTTCCTCGTCCGCGCAGTCTCTCGCCTGCATTCTAACTGCGCCTCGGCAAGGTCAAATAGAAACGCGCCAAGCGTCTCAACGCGCTCGCTTGTCCGCGAGAAATTCGTAAGGGTGTTGTTCTCTGCTGCACGTCGATGCACGCGTCCATAGCGTAATGGTTTCATTATCGGGCTTCTGTTAAACATCTCGTGTTCGAATCCTGCCGTCAGACAATTTTAATGGTGCTTATTTAATTATTTGTAAAACAGTACTTCCTTTAGAATGATGACTTTACGAAGCCGTTTGATTCCAGAAGGACGACGTTGAGGCTAATATATGCACTCACCATCACTCCCATGCCTGCTGACAAAATATCATAGGTTCATGCGCCCCGAAGTAGGTGGAGTTAAGGGTACAGAAGTTTGTCAGATGGCAGTATAGGTTTTTCATGACACAAAACGGAAGGATGAACGGAACGGAGGAGAAAATTGCCCAGGACACCTTGCCAAAGAATGCTACGCATTAATATGTATTAAGGTGGTGGTCCCACTCCGGCGGCACGACCCCCCGTTTTAGTACATTTGGAGTAACCGTGGCGGCTCTTCTACTTAGGATATGAAGTTGTGGTATATACCATAAAAACCTTAATTCTTGTAGATTCCAACTATATGTAATATACGGAAATTGATTAATGTGATTTAGAAATAAATGTTCAAGAACAAGCATGAGATACATGGTTTTTGCGAACTGTGTCTCACTTGTGACCATATTTAGAATAAACTACCGTACTTACTGCATTGCGGCTTGCTCTGTAGCTTTAGGACTTATTTATCTAATTCCTAGACGTATCAAAATAATTTTGAATTTTTACTTTTTGGATAATCTGCTTTTGAAAATTGCCAAATATCGCAATCTTCTGTTGTAAACAGCCCGGCAACTACATGCTCAAGGAAGCTAAATTTTGGATAAAGTAGAGTTCAAGAAATTTCCATTTAGGACGTAAAATTTCATTCATGTACCTTTATTAGTTTGAAACTGCAGCTTCGTAGCTTTAGTACCTTCCAGCAAAAATGGGAAAAAATAAAACCAGAATTCTAATATTGCTTAATTTCGGCCGCATTATTAGGAAAACAACAGAAGATTGCCATATTTGACAATTTTCAAAAGCAAGTTATCCAAAAAGTAAAAATTCAAAATTATTTTTCTACGTCTAGGAACTAGATAAATATGTCCTAAAGCTATATACAGAGCAAGCCGCAATGCAGTAAGTGCGGTAGTTTCTTCTAAATATGGTCACAAGTGAGACACAGTTCGCAAAAAACATGTATCTCATGCTTGTTCTTGAACATTTATTTCTAAATCACATCAAATCAATTTCTTTATATTATATAAAGTTGTAATCTACAAGAATTAAGCTTTTTATAGCTTATACGACAACTTTATATCCTAAGTAGAAGAGCCGCCACAGTTGCTCCCAAAGTACTGAAAACGGGGGGCTCGTGCCGCCGGAGTGGGACCGCAACCTTAAGATGCACTTTTCAGCAGAGAGTGAATTTCAGTAAGTGTTGAGATGCTTATATGAATGTGATTACTGACACAGTCTCTGTTATTAGCACTGGTGCCGCAGAACTGGAAGGTGGGCAAGATTATTCTAGTCCCAAAAAAAAGTCTTCATATAACAGCTATCGACCCAGTTCATTAACCAGTGTGCTCTCAAAATTAATGGAGCACGTCATTCATTCGCATATAAGCAAGTTCCTAATCTCTGTTGGCTTCTTTCACCCGCAGCAACATGGCTTGCAAAAGGGGCTTTCTTGTGAGACCCAGTTTGCATGATTTATTCATGACATGCGCTCAAGCATCGATCACAATATCCCCATGAACGACCTGTTCCTTGACTTCGAGAAAGCCTTGGACGAGGTACCACACAAACGGCTATTTCTTAAGCTCTCACACTTAAATCTTAACCCCTTTATGTTCGACTGGCTATGTGACCAGGGGCCGGAAACTCCCTATACCTTCCATGGGACGCTCGGTCTCATGCCGATACTGAAGTCCCTATATAAGAAAAGTACCGCCATCCTTTGATCAACGCCGCTTCTGTCTCTCTTGTATCTCCGATTGGACGATAATAGCGCGCGCTTTCACTTGTTTATATTTTTTTCCGCCTCAGAGCCATGTTGAAAGTCACTCTGCGCAGCCGCAGTCGCCGGCGGCGGTCACGGCGCGCGCCCGATCTGAAAGCTTCAATGTGGACTTTCTAGGTGCGCCACCGTCGACTTGCATTCGCAAGCAAAAAGTAAAGAAAAAAACAAGCGCTTTAGGAGAGGAGACGGCGGGGGAAAGAGTAGATGGCGGTACTTTAGATAGACGGTTTCATCCAGCGCCACCGCGCTCTGGCAACGCTGTGCGCCGGCATCCGGCGCTATTAGGAAACTTCCGGTAGCCGTTCCTTTTGCTCGTTATTGCTGGTATTTGTTCGCTAGCGCGCTCGTCCTGCGCATATTCTGTGTTCTTTTATTGCGATAGCAATTATATGGACACTCAAAAGCAGATTTCTGCCGTCGGCGTCGCCGTCGCCGTCGGCGTCGCCGTCGCCGTCGCCGTCGCCGTGAGGTTCCGTATGACGTCATTTGGAGATGAAATCGTCGCCGCGCGCCGCCGAACGCTGTATGTGCGAGCGAAAGGGCGCGAGGGACGCGCGCTTTCACAGGGAGTGAACGCACGGCGGAGAACAAACGCGCGTTCTGCGCCGTGCTCGCTTAAGGGCTGCAGAAGTAGGCGTCTCTTTTCTCCTTTACAATGACCATATATGTAGAGCAAACGCGCCTTCTTCAGACGCGCGAGAGTCCGTGGGGGAGGGGGAGGGAAGGGAGCCGACGTTTAGCTGCGGCACCAAGTGGCTATTTATATCAGAGGCTCCAGCAACAGTCACCAACGCCGCACGCATTTTGAGCTAACGCGGGCAAAACGCCGATGGCGTCGACAACAGTTCTGCGTGTTGTTGCTACCAAAGCCGCTCACCTTACTTCGTATGACATTGCTCTGTTGCTATCGCATTCATTGCTTCGCCCTTAGGGCGAAACTGTGACATTTTTTCGGATATATAAGTGCGACTTGTGGCATTCAGTGTGTTGCCTGACGGCGAGTAGCTCTTGAAACATCGACTGTTTTCATTACGCTTACTCGTCAACGGTGTTTTTCAAATCTAGGAGCCTACCAAGAGCTCCCAGATTTGCTCTGCTCACTTCATCCAAGGTACATTACTACGTGGAGTAGCCGGACTGCTATAATGCTGAATAATAAAAGTGCTACTGCACGATTGTTCTGGCCGTATGTCGTATAACTCACGCGAGAGCAGCTCGACTCTCACCCCGAGTTTGCCCGCTCGTCCAGTTTCTTTTCTCGGCTTGGATCGCCATGCTACGAACATGAGTTAAAATTATTGTTTAGCGGGTGCCATGCCACCGCCGTTTTATTTTAATGTTTTTCGTATCTGGGGCACAAGTGCACTTCTGCAGCTTTACTACCTAGGTACATGTGCGCATTGGTTTAACAAGTTTAACGTCCCAAAGCGACTCAGGCTATGACGGACGCCGCAATGGAGGGCTCCCGATAATTTCGACCACTTGCGGTTTTTTAACGTGCACTGACATCGCGCAGTACGCGGACCTCTAGCATTTCGCCTCGATCAAAATGCGACGGCCGGGGTCCAAACGGCGTCTTTCGGGTCAGCAACCGGGCACCGTAACCGCTGAGCCACCGCGGCGGCATGTGAGCATTCGTATCGGTATCGCAGAGCAGAATCGCAGAAAAGTTAAAGATTTCCGTGCATGCATGTAGAAAGTTTCGGCCACATTCTAAAACCATTTACGAATTTATCATCATCATCATCAGCCTATATTTTATGTCCACTGCAGGACGAAGGCCTCTCCCTGCGATCTCCAATTACCCCTGTCTTGCGCTAGCGTATTCCAACTTGCGCCTGCAAATTTCCTAACTTCATCATCCCATCTAGTTTTCTGCCGACCTCGACTGCACTTCCCTTCTCTTGGTATCCATTCTGTAACCCTAATGGTCCACCGGTTATCCATCCTACGCGTTACATGGCCTGCCCAGCTCCATTTCTTCCGCTTAATGTCAACTAGAATATCGGCTATCCACGTTTGTTCTCTGATCCACACCGCTCTCTTCCTGTCTCTTAACGTTAGTCCTAACATTTTTCGCTCCATCGCTTTTTGTGCGGTCCTTAATTTGTTCTCGAGCTTCTTTGTTAACTTCCAAGTTTCTGCCCCATATGTTAGCACCGGTAGAATGTAATGATTGTAGACTTTTCTTTTCAACGACAGTGGTAGGCTCCCAGTCAGGATTTGGTAATGCCTGCCGTATGCACTCCAACCCAATTTTATTCTTCGGTAAATTTCTTTCTCGTGATCAGGATCCCCTGTGAGTAATTGACCTAGATAAACGTACTCCTTTACAGACTCTAGAGGCTGACTGACGATCCTGAATTCTTATTCCCTTGCCAGGCTATTGAAGATTGTCTTTGTCTTCTGCATATTCATCTTCAACCCAATTCTTACACTTTCTCGATTAAGGTCCTCAATAATTTGTTGTAATTCGTCTCCATTGTTGCTGAATAGGACAATGTCATCTGCAAACCGAAGGTTGCTGAGATATTCGCCGTCGATCCTCACTCCTAAGCCTTCCCAGTCTAAGAGCTTGAATACTTCTTGTAAGCATTCAGTGAATAGCATTGGAGAGATTGTGTCTCCTTGCCTGACCCCTTTCTTGATAGGTAACTTTCTACTTTTCTTGTGGAGAACCAAGGTAGCTGTGGAATCCTTGTAGATGTTTGCTAAGATATTCACGTATGCCTCCTGTACTCCTTGAATACGCAATGCCTCTATGACTGCTGGTATCTCTACTGAATCAAATGCCTTTTCATAATCTATCAAAGCCATATAGAGAGGTTGATTGTACTCCAAAGATTTCTCGATTACCTGATTGTTGACATGGATATGATCCATCGTAGAATATCCCTTCCTGAAGCCAGCCTGTTCTCTTGGTTGGCTGAAGTCAAGTGTTGCCCTGATTCTATTGGAAATTATCTTGGTGAAGATTTTATACAATACTGAAAGCAAGCTAATGGGTCTATAATTCTTCAATTCTTTAACGTCTCCTTTCTTATGGATTAGTATGATGTTAGCGTTCTTCCAGCTCACTGGTACACTTGAAGTTGTGAGGCATTGCGTATAAAGGGCTGCAAGCTTATTAATTATGATATCTCCTCCATCCTTGATTAAATCGACTGTTCCATCTTCTCCAGCAGCTTTTCTCCTGGACATGTCTTTCACGGCCCTTCTAACTTCATCGCTAGTTACAGAAAGAGCCTCTGTATCCGGTCCATCACTATTTCGAATGAAAGTAGTTTGGCTGTTCTGGGCACTGTACAGGTCAGTATAGAATTCTTCCGCTGCTTTTACTATGTCATAGAAATTGCTGATGATATTACCATGCTTATCTTTCAGTGCATACATCTTGCCTTGTCCTTTGCCGAGCTTTCTTACTGGTTTAATGCTGCGTCCATATTTTACGGCTTCCTCAATCTTCCCCACGTTATAATTTCGAATATTCCTTACTTTCTTCTTGTTGATCAGTTTTGATAGTTCAGCGAATTCTATCTGATCTCTTGAGTTGGACATTTTCATGTTTTGTCGTTTCTTTATTAGATGCTTTGTTTCTTGGGAGAGATTACCTACTTGCTTTGGTGCCTTACCTCCCACTTCAATTGCTGCTTCTGAGATCAACCTAGTTACGGTTTCATTCATTACCTCTATGTTGTCTGTATCTTCCTGTTCTAAAGCTGCATATTTGTTTGCGAGCACCAGCCTGAATTGGTCTGCTTTTACCCTTACTGCCTCTAGGTTGGCCTGTTTCCTCTTGACTAATTTTACTCTTTCTCTCTTCAAATTGAGAGAAATCCTAGACCTCACTAACCTATGGTCACTGCACTTTACCTTACCTAACACTTCTACATCCTGCACTATGCTTGGATCGACAGAGAGTATGAAATCAATAATTACATAGACATTCAAATTTCCTGACGGTAAGGATTCGAACACAGGACCTCTAGCACAGAAGCCCGAAATTGAAACTATTACGCCATGGACGCTTTTTCTTCTTTATTTGCGAAATTGACACGAAAACAAAAGAAGTCACAAACAATAAAACACGTGTACTTGAGCTACACTTGAGCTAATGGAAGTTGAGTTTAGATTTCTTAAATTTCAATACGTCATCAAGAAGTACTACCCACTGAGGAGGGTCATGTTGCGCCCGGATACATTCTCGAATGTAAACAGCACTTTCAACAAAGTTTCCACGTACTGTGGAGGCCAAGAAGCATGAACAAATCATAGGGCAGATCTTCGTGATCAACTGGTAAAAACCTGATACCATAAGGGTCTAGTGGCAGCTCTTTCTTGATAGTTCTCTGTAGGACGTCCCAGTTGAATTTTGCTTCCCAGCAATCCAAAAAAAATTACACCAACTTCCCGTAGGGGAACCCTGAGTAGTATGCGAAGCAGCCATGGGGGTCGACCACGGCGCTGACGCTGGCGTTGACGCAGGCGCTGTCCGTGGCACTCATCGCGGCGTTGCGTAGGTAATAGTTCCAACGCTGCTCGACGACTAATGGCTGATCTCGTCGAAAACCTCCGAGCCGCCCCCAGAGGCACCGGCAACAGTTACCAACGCCACGTGCGATCGGTGCGAACGCGGATAAAACGCTAACGGCGTCGACAACACTTCTGCGCGTTGTAGCGTCCCCCAGCGGAGTATGCAGCGCCTACCGTCGCGCCTCTAACCTAAGCTGCTTCGCATTATCGCGCGCGGAGCCGCAGGTGTTGCCATTCGTTGCGCAATCCGGAGAGGAGAGGAGCGTCGGAGAGGAGAGGAGGAATTACGAGAGGAAAGTAGATGAGACAAGGAGAGGAGGGGGAGGAGGATGCTCATGTGCAGTGCGGGTGTGGACGCGAGAGGAGGGGGCGGATGCGCATGCGCAGTGCGGGTGTGGACGCCGCCCGGCGGAGCTGAGGGAGGGAGGGAGTGACATAGCCCCGACCATAAGCTGCTTCGCATCTAAAACGCGTTCGATTGTCTCTAGCTTCTTACATAACAGCCAGTTCGTTGTCCAAGGTACAAAGATTCATTTTTCTTGAAGCCAAGTTTTGACGGGCAGTGTATTAAAGTGTAACTTGACGAAGGACGCATGCATCGACAAGCGACATAAAACGCCCTTATGAATTTATCGCGGGCCAGCCAGTGCTTTGAGACGCTTGGCGCGTTTCGATTTGGCCACATCGACAAGTTGAACCGTTGCAAGTAGTAGTGACTGTGCGTGTTCGCGGCGCCATCTGCACTTCGAATAGTATAGATTGCTTGAAAATTAACGACAATGAAGGCATATAAAGCGCAATAAGCAAAGCCACAGGAGCGTCTGAATCCACAAGCACGAAGGTCAGACAAATCCATGTAGCTATTCATCATTCCCATGGTGTCTGATCGATGGCAGCGCCAGAATTCCCTCTAGTGATTATTGTAGGAAAGTCTATGCTCGCTGCCTTGGCTCTGCTACCTGCCGCTCATGAGACAGAGTATACTCCACCCTTTTTTTCTTCTTTTTTTTGTGTTTTCTTTTTCTTATTTTTTGTTTAGAGCGACACACCGCCCGCGTCGGAGACCCGAAACGCCTGTATGGCCCGGCCGTCGGTGCGAACACGCAGCCGGACGACGGCGTGGGTGATACATCACAACAACAAATGTTTCGGCGCTGTAAGTATACATAGTTTGCACATGCGTCACTTCCGCAGCAGTCCGCGAGCCTATCCGCCATTTTTAGGCACCTGCGCGCCTGCGGAAGCGTGCTGGAGCAGGCTGTGCGCGCTGACGCGTTGTTGATCCGAAGTTATGTCTCGCATCGTGATCATGCCAATCTGCGCGATTTTCGGTTGCTACACAAGAAGTACCACTGCCGCGAAGCCGAGCTACTCTGAACCGGGCGTAGGTCGGCACCAAAAGTAATAAGATGGCAGTGCGAACGCACAAGAATGCTGTCGGAGAAACGTCGGTGCCTGTGGCTTTCCCGGATAAATCGGAAGGACCTGAACAACGTGCGTGTCGTCACTTTGTTTCGGGCGAGTATATAACACGCCAAAGCACTGCACATAACGCATGATCGTAAAAGGGCGGCAGCGAAAGCCCCCGTACTGGTTGGTGACCGCCTGCTCGAACACGCATGGTCGCTTTTACCACTCGGAAAAACGCCCGTGTACTTGTTTTCTAGTACACGTTAAAGAATGCCGGGCGGTCAACGTTATCCCGGAATCCTCCACTGCCACGTGTTTCATAATTAGATCGTGATTTTAGCATGGAAACTCCAATTTTGTTTTTTAACGGCCTGTAAACTGCTTCGCATCGTCCTTTCTTAGTATGTGTGCTTCGCTTAGCGATATGCTAAACAATATTTGAATGTCTGCATGCTTTCGATATAATGGGCTTTATCTATTTAACGCAACAAAATTCCCATGCACGGACATGCACCAAACTGTAAACCAAAACTTGCGGAGAGAAGCGAACACACGTTTTGAAACTTGGGGGAAAAGTGCATATAGGTGAACCTTTGTGGCAAGAAAGCTGTCCCTGAATGGAGCAGCACAAAAAATACTAAGATAGTTTTCTCTGCCGCACGCCAAGGAACATATGCTTTCGCTGACTCACCTCGCCGAGGACGATGGTAAGACCCGACGACAGGCGCATCGTTGCAACCTTCCTCACCCAACTGCTCGTGAAGTAATTGTGCGCCTTCAGCGATTTGTAAGCCGTTCAGCGTGACGTAGCTCGTGGATGGGACAAGATAATAATATCCACGTACGTCGTGGCCGGGAGCACCTTGGCGTCTGAACTGATATCCACGCCAACGTGCTGCTAGTATGGCTCCACGCCGTCCCACTTTCCGACCTTTTCTTTGTAGCGAGCCCGCGTCAGCCCTACAAGCTCGTACATGTAGCAAGGGCAAAATTCAGGGCTCGTGACTTTTGCCATCGCAAAGCTTTCCCGACAGCAAACATGCAGTCTACACACGTCGAAGCGAAGGCCGAACACAAAGGCAGCGGGCCAGCAGCTAGTAGCGAGGTGCCTAGCGATGGCGGACGGTCGGGGCAGGCGGCGAATATGCCGTCACGTGCAAAATATGTATAAACCGCGTTTACTTGATTGATGTGCCTTCGTTTGATTTGCAGTACACGTTTTGCTCTCACGTTCCTTGAGGTTTGCTTAGCCGACAACAGGGGCAACCGTCCTCAATATGCTCACCCCACGCTGCGTCGGCTGCTTGGCGTCTAGATGGCGTTTGCTCGTTACCGTCATCGCGTACCGTACAAGGGCGGAGTAGACACTAATAATGAAATGGACAATTAGGCTTTTAAAGCATTCCGCATCGTCAACGCATCATGAGCGCTAGGGCTGTGGGGCTATCTGTTAGGGTAAAATCAACCGCCTTTTATATCTTGGCATCGTTTTTGTAGGCCTAACCGCATCAAAACAAAAAGGTCAATAGCAAGGAAAAAAACATACCAATGTCCTGCCCTCAGCAAGAGGTGAGACTAAGCGATGGATGATTTCATCTTTTATTTGTTGCCGTCCGCGTGGAGCGCAAGTAACGAGCGTGAATATGGATCGAAACAAGCGCATGCGAGGAATCATGCACGTGGTATAAAATACGAACTGAACACTGTTGACAGAGTGCACAGATTATGCTTCCTTATATACCTTGTACTAGAAACTAAAAGAAAGCTTGCTCTGTGTGTGACCGTAAACCTTTAATGAAAGAAGTATTTATAGTCGATGTGAAAATAAATAACCAGTATTCCTATTTTTCTGTATGGCCTGATTAGTTTTCAACTTCCTTGCCGGCGCTTCCGTAGAGTGTCGAAGAAGAGGTTGGAGCAGGAAAGGAGGAGTGGCGCTATATTGAAAACTTGTTTTATCTAGGGACATTAGCTTTTTGTCGACCACAGCGACCACAGCCTGTTTCACATGCAAGCGAAAACGCTCGCAATTCCTGCTGCCGCGGCACAGAAACCTGTTTCGACTGGCGGCGGCGGCACTAGCGGCTGGAGCGGCGAGGTTCGGGCAAGTTGGAATGTCATCGCGGCGGCAGCGTGGCTCGCGCGGCAGCACCGCTTCCGAACCAATGACGGCCCGCCTGGCCACGTGACCAGTGGAGCACTAGTGCGGGAAAGCCTGCGCATAGGACGATATTCGCAGCGGTGACAATGCGCGGCGGCAATGCATCTGAAACGAAACCTCGCGAAAAGTTTCGCAGTGCCGCGCCGCTGTTTGCTCAATTCGCTCAATCGCTTGCATGTGAAACAGACTTTAGTCTTTGCTGCGGTGGGCATTGAAGCTTGACCACCTTACGAATGGTTTTAGTTTTGTTAATACGCTTTTACTGTAAGGTTTTTCGCGCGCCGGAATTTGTTCGTAACTTCGCTTAGCGAGTTCCTCCTCGATACAGAAGGGCGGGTCTTGCGGTGGAACATCTGGTAGCCGCTTAAAGACGGTCACTGGGAAAGATAAGAAGGCATGGCAATATATTCGCAAGGTATTTATGTAGTATAGCGAACAATGATGGAAGTTGAGGTGGTGCGTTCATGTGCATGCATCTATATCGTGTACTGATTGCCTCATTGTGTCGTTGATAATATTTATAGGCAGAATATAAAGGGAAAACCAGCACATGTAAAAACAACGGCGACTAACAAAAAACATGCAGTAAGCTAGGTCAATACCGTATCAACTCGTGAAATGGACGCACTCGCAGAATGAACGCACCAGCAACTTTGCGCGTATTTTTCGGGAAAGAAAGTGCGTTCATTATCTGAGTGAATACGGTATATATTTTATAGTGGTACAAATGGGTACAGAGCCCAAAAGAACTGCGGAGTTCTTAAATAGTGGTCTGCATGGGCAACTCAGCGACTTCGTAGATCTGCAAAGAACACCATTTTTATAAGCATATAGGTATAGGGCTGTGTATTGAAAGCCACACATTAAGACAGTTCACGGGCAGATTGCGAAGCAGTCGTCCAGTCAGCCTTTGTGAACGCGTCATCCATACCTGTCTCCCTAACTGAGACACTGTTTCCTGTAGTGGCCAACGCACGAGCGCCGTTACCGGGCTTGGTCGAGCGTTTGCTGGGCCCCGAAGTGTTAGCGGGGAGCGTGCCGTGTTCAACTTCGTTTCCGTAGCCACTCTCAGTGTTCATCCCCATGTCGAAGGAGATGGCCAAGTACCCGACGATCAGGACCACCGCGAGCCCAATCACGGTGAGGTAGGCCACCATGACGATGATTGTCCAGATGTTCTTGCGTGGCTCGTTCTCCCCAGCCGTGCCGACCCGTGACCGGTCGTTCTCAACGACTTGCCTTCGTTCCACCAGCGGAACCACCGGTGCTATGGCTGTTCGGGAGGGAGAACGGAAACGCGGGGCGCCAGCAGGAATGGTAGCCGCGGTCACAAACTGATCAGGAGCAGCTGCGCCTTGGAAGTGACTGGTCAAATTGGGACCTGCTTCTCTGGCTGATCTCCCGGTGATGCATCTAAGCGGCACAGTCGGGGAGTGGACGCTCTGTGGTGCCGTGAAATAGGCACTGGGCGCCGTCGATGATAGGGGCCTGCGGGCAGCCATTTTCTTCTTCGTCTTCCCTGCACAAGTGTAGGAATTCATTCATGTTCTCGTTCCCTAGTGAAATGGTGCAAGCCACTGTGGGGGATTGGTCATGAATCGGGTGGTGAAAAAGCTGTTAATATTTAAAGCGCCTACTGATACGGATATGAATGATCAAATATCTAACTATTACAGAAAACATTTTGCGAGCATAATAGATATTTATGAGAATTTTAACATATAATTCTTTTTGTCTCACGCAGAACGACATAGAGGGCTTCACAAACGCTCCTGTGGCTGTAACCCAGTACGGTAGCACCAAGGGAAATAATTACTGAAAGAGTCAAATTCAAACCGTGGTTTCGGAGGAGTTATTCTAAAAATCTTTTCCTGGGAATAATGTACCAGTGGCATGTCAAAAAGAAGTGCTGCAAATATTGGCTCTCATTGCACCAAGGACACAAAGATATAGCCAGACCAGACCAGTGGAGGTAACGTTCAGTGGGGGGACCCGGCATTGTAGGAATTCAGGACGAACGAGAAACTATAGACTATTTCTTTCTTTCTAGCCGCCGCTTCTTCTCCCTCCGACGAATGTTCCTCATGTTTCTATCTAGTAAGCTAGGGATAGCGCTTACTACAGCAAACAATTTGTCCTTTGGTGCCTGTCAGTTAGGCACAAGCCTTGGGTTGATGATTACTGCTCTACACAAGTTCACTGAAGCGTCAGGAAGGTTTCGTTGTTAGGGTACCAACGGTGGGACACTTTATTATTTAAATGCGAAGCATTTCTTGGCGAACATTTGCTACTTTGACAGTATCTATCTATCTATCTATCTATCTATCCATCCATCTATCTATATATCTATCTAGCTACCTACGTCTTTGTGCTGCTCTCATGGTCGTTTCGTTAACTTGGTATGTACCAAAATTGGCATACTATGACAAGAGTATATGACGAACGTAAATGATATGTAATGACATGAGTGTCATGTAGGTCATGAAACAGCCGCTTACGTCCTGGTGCTCTCACGGTCTTTTCATCAACTTCGTAGTTACCAAAATTGTCATAGTAGGACAGGAGTGTATGACGAACATGAGTGATAGGTCATGGCATAAATGTCATGACATGCGTGTCATGTCGGTCATGACAATTACCCCGCAAAAAAGATGAACACTCAAAAACCACTGAAATGGTTTAGGACGTGGATTAGAAGCGAAGGAAACACTAAAGGATGCTGGTAGAAGTCATAGTCATGAAATGACTCAGCAAAAATGACAGTGACTCAGCGTAAAAGGATTAACACTCAGAAACCACAGGAATGGGTTCGGACGTGGGCACTAAGTGAAGGAAACACTAAAGGATGGTGGTAGAAGTCGGTCATGAGGATGACTCAGCAAAAATATGAATGGCTCAGCAACAAAGAGTAATGCTCAAAAGCCACTGAAATGGGTTCTGACGTCGGTTGTAAGTGAACGAAACACTATAGGATGCTGGTAGAAGTCATAGTCATGAGCATGACTGTGCAAAAATGAGAATGACTCAGTGAAAAAAGATTAAGACTCAAAAACCACTGGAATGGGTTCGGACGTGGGCACTAAGTGGAGGAAACACTATAGGATGATGGTAGAAGTCATAGTCATGAGCATGACGCAGCAAAAATGAAAATGACTCAGCGAAAAAGAATTAACACTCAAAAACCAAAGGAATGGGTTCGGATGTGGTACTAAGTGAAGGAAAAGGCTGAAGGTTGATGGTCGAAGTCATAGTCATGAGCATGACTGGCTTTCGCTTTAAAGTCTCGTAGGTGTACCTAAAGGGAATCCTGAGGACTCATGACATGAGTGTCATGACATGCGTGTCATGTAGGTCATGAAACAGCCTCCTACGTCTTGGTGCTCTCATGGTCGTTTCGTTAACTTGGTAGGCTCCCCCCACACTGCTTAGTATAACATCGATTCCGACAAGGCGTGGGATCTGCCTGCTTTTTTCTCGTAAATTTATGTATAGGCTCTCTCAAAATTTCTGTTAGCATTTAGTTGCCTAAATCTTCACTTTGAATGTCTGCCTTTACCCCCTTTTGGTATTTTGTTGGGTGCACTTTTAATCAAGCCACTGTGGCCAATCTCCCCTGTTGGTACGAGCCATGTTTTGCGAAGAGTACAAGAACAATTCAAGACACCGGCTGTGGTTCACGTAAGCACCACCATGTGTCGAGCGAAGCTTTTACATTTGAATATAAGCACCTAGCCACATATCATCACAGTCTTCATCATTCTGGAAGGGAAAATATTAAAACGGTTTACAGCGGGACAGCGAACGGTGTGCGTGCTGTTCATAGAACTGTAGTGGCGATTAAAGCGAAGCTTTCTTGGCTGCTTCCTTCGACGTTTCCACTTCTGTTGCTGTCTCACATGCCGCGTTCGGGAGATGGTTCAGAGCGTGTATATACATGGCAGGAGCGCGGCAGAGAGGAAAGGCGACGTGAGAAACTCATTTCGACCTTTTCATCACGTCGCCACACTGCCGTCTCGACTGCTGTAATTATTCGTGACCTGTCTCAACGAAAGTGCAGCGCTTACCTTTCAACTGACGTGCAACAGTCTGTAGAGGATTTAGATAGAATGGTATTTATTTTTTTGTTCATTTCAATACTCTCAATGCCACGTGGGGCGTTACAGAGAAGAGTAGGTCTCAATACAATAATTGGAAACCGTGGTTTTGAAAAATGATGGAATGGTGGGGTTGCTGACAATGTAAGCGGGGAGGCGGTTCCAGCTGGTCGATGTCCTTGGAATGAAAGAATAAGAATGGTAATAGATGGAATGGTAGAATTGAGGTTGAGAATGGGTAGAACCGACGCAGTCACGAAATGAATGAATAACAGCCTTGCCGCTCTTCGGTCGCCGCTCGCATACATGGGGGGAGGGGGGGAGAGCGAAAAGGCGACGTAAGAAGGCAAGGAAGTGCTACTAGTTTACACGGCAGCAGTTGCGGACAAACTGGGTAAATTTAAATTCAAAGTGCGCTACGGTACGTTTCTACTATTTCTAAAAAAAGTTTCAGTTTCACCGGAAGGCGAATCATCGATTGCGATAGCAAATTAGTAGGCAGCTATATGAAGTAAGGATAGCAGTTTTATCGGCCGTATAAACTAGGAAACATTCGCTTACTAACTGAATAAACAAGCAGGTGTTATCGCGCACAAGCAAACATAAACACATCACACTCGATGACCGCGGGCGGACACTCGCTGTCAAAACGCTGGCTTGAGCAAGCGCGGCGGCAGCGAGTGAAGTTACCTTTATGCTGTTGATCGCTCCAACGGAAACTGAGCAGCGAAAACCCAGCGCTCATAAACGTATGAGCCGTCTGCAGATCGCTGTCAATATTGGGGGTGAGCTCCACCACTGGAAAAGCTGGCGCCACCATCGGCGTGGCTTGTATGAGGGATGACGCTGACCCAGCGGTCACGTGATCTGCTTCGGAAGCACCGAAACGAGCTGAAAACGAAAGTTTAGTCCCACCTGTGCTAGGATTGTGATTAAGTGGGGATGTTTTCTCGCTTCTGGTGTCTGCGTGACATCACCTGAAAGCACTATAATAGACAGTGGCTGCCTTTTAAAGCGTCCGAAATGATAGTCTATGCTCCGTACCGCAGTGCCGTACGCGTACGCAACGGCGCCCGGTATCAGCCTTCACACGTACCCGCAGGCCAAGAGGCTGCGTGTAGCCTGGATTGCGAAACGTAGAACCGGAAAGCAGCCATCGGCTACAACTCGGGTGTGTAGAAGCCCTTCCGCGAGGAATATTTCTGCTAGGGCATTGAGGCTGCAATGTTCGGCGAGTAGCAGAAAGCGCGCAATGAGAAGCTCGCCCGCGCGCGCTGCCCGGTTAATGTCATGAAGATATGGTCCATGAACTTGTTGATGCTAGATACTGGCAGTTCACCGGAAAGGAAAGGGAACGGTAAGAAGCACATTAAAAAAAGGCATGGCATATGCTCATGTTTGTGTTAGCACCAAACAATGAATGTACTGCATTAACAAAAAGAAGCAGCAGGAAAGTCTTTGCTGAGAAGAACGATAAACATACAGTAGGACGCAACTTAATAAATCGTCCAAGAATTTAGAAGAAAAGAAGAAATAAAGATTGAATCTTTGCGATGGCACATCACGAGTCGCCGTAAAGCGTCGAAATCCGTATAGCTATAACGAAATTATTTTTAAACAGCTCTGATAACGTCCACGCCACAATGACTGCTTGTGTACTGTCAAATGTTCATATGCTGTGGCCTAAAGCTTACGGCACGGTGCGAAAATGCGCTCGCAACGAAGGCGAAACATTGTGCGCGGGCATCCACGCAGACCGCTTTATTCTGTTATACTCCATTTCGTTATACACACAGCACACTATAAGGACACATTTCACATAGTCTGTTCTCAGCGATTGCCTACCTTTCACACAAGAAGCTTGTTCGGGGGACTCCATCACGGCGACCGCGCGCTATGGGCGTTCACTGTACGTATTCGGTAAAGAGATAGTGCCTGTAAACAATTCTGCGCTTTCCGTTTGGCCAAGATTATTTTGACAGTAAGAAACGTCCCTCGTTTGGAGAGTACTTACAGAAATGGCCAGGAGGGCTCTGGCGTGGTTTTTTTATTGCGTGCCGACAGCAGTGTTGCCAGGTTTGGCTATATATAGCCAAATTGGGCTACGGGAAAAATTTTTTGGCGTCGACTTGGACAAGTTGGCTATGTGGCTATATTTGGGCTACTGAAAATCTGCGACTTGGCGGTGTTTGGGCTATAAGTGGCGCCCTAATTCACCTTCCAGAGGTGGCTCTGATCGGGTAGAAGCAAAAATCGAAGGCTGTGTTTTAGCTGGCTGAGCCGGCCGCGTGGCTGAGCGTGTGCGCGTACGCGAAATGACCCCCCCCCCCCCCCCGCCTTTCCTTCCCTCTCTGCGCCGTTGTCTGAGCCGGTGGCTTTGATCTTTGATGCACTTAAACTTACACCCTGCTTGACCGTTAGGCACACGATCCCCGGGCATCGGGATGAACTTGGGAGTAGTGGGTTTTTCACATTATACTGTACTAACATGGCTATGCTTAGGAAGGGAGAGCAATAACATAGGGTCGGGGCCGTCGGGCGATCGTGGCGCCGACATGAAAGAAGGGAAGCACGGGTGGATGACACGTTCCAGTGTGTTCACGGCCAGGTCTTCCGGATGAAGTATCGCGCCGGGTACACGTTTCGACCTACTCCACGTTTCTGGCGCGACGCTTTACTGCCATTTTCCTTTTCCAGCTAGATGAATTTTCCTTCGTGCTTAGATTCGAAATTCAATTCGATTGGTTGGATGTAAGATCGGATCCTCCTCAGAGAGGGGAATGCAAACATAGGGAAGTGGGCCGAGTATGCGAGAAAGTATATAAAAATAAATGGGAGCAAGACCCTGAGCCAAAGGTCGGTTCTGGTGCTTTTACTTCTAGATGGATTGCCCTTAACGTCACGGATTTCAGATACTCATTCCGATAATATCTAAACATGTTTGCCACCATGACATCAGAGCACCACGTCACATGCACTTCACCCACCATGTTAGCTTAGCTTGTGATGTGTCGCGCTGCTGGCTCAAGGACGCGGGTTTGATTCCCGGCCACGGCAGCCACATTTCGATCAAGGCGAAATGCTGGAACACCCGTGTACTTAGACTTAGGTGTACGATAAAGAACCCGAGGTGGCCAAAATTAATCCGGAATCCCCCACTGCGTCATGCCTCCCAGTCATATCGTGGTTTTGGCACATAAAACCCCAGCAGTTTTAGAATAGGGGCCTCAAACGTTTTGCGGCCCCAAAGAAATAGCGTCGAAGCCACTGCGCATGCACAAGACGCAAACTGTGCTTGGATATGGCGTCGGGCACGCTATTTCATCAATTTAGCGGGAGCCCCAAAAGCTGCCCCAAAAGCTTTTGTAAACAAACATGGCGGCGCCCATCGAGGCGACGGCTCTAACCTAGCAAAAAACTGGGCTCGATTCGTGGTAATGCGTGAAGTTCGTAAACTAGCAGAAGTGATTGCGGTTATCGCTTTCTCTCAACTAACATGTTTAATGAAGATTGATTCATTATACGCTGCTTATTCCGAATTCAATTGTCGATTTCATGGCTCGTAGGCCTATCACGAATTGACTTGGTTGGGTGAAGGTGCGTAAAGTTGGTTACTCAAAACTAAGCGCAAAAAGTTACATGCTGCTAATAGAATAAGTTCTAAATTGTAATTAAAACCAAAAACACACATGTCTAAATTACTTTTCTTATCATAAAATGGTATATTTTATTTAAATATTTATAACAGCTTTTCTTTGATGCCGTAGTGACGCTGCAAACTCAACACGCTATCCGCAAACGCAACACGCCTATTCCAAAACTCTTCATTCCAGCATGCCCCAACGCTAACACCCGCAAAGCTCTTTGGGGCCCCAAACTTTAGGGGCCCCTATTCTAAAACTTTATTAGCGATCAACATGGTTTGCTTTTTGACAGTAACCGGTTTTCACAGCATTACCACTGTTATCAAATTGTTGTTTACCATTGCTCTTTGGGTGCCTTCGCGGCATTTAGCATTTCGAGCGAGTTAGTTCGGGACGTGCTCGTCGCTGAAAATGACTGCGCGCTTCTTACACTATGTGCCGGTTTGCGCAGTATTTTTTTAAAGCTCAGTTTACACCGATTCAGACAGTGAGTGGCATCTGTTGCCTGTCCGTTTTCTTACCGCATGTTCTTGGGGTGCTAGAGACTTAAGATGGCGGCCAGGTTGATGTCAATTGACACTATATAGATAGTGTGTGTCCCAGCTAATCCGGGCCTAGGTAACTGAAAAACAAAAACAGAAAAATGAGAAAACAAGAAAGGACAATAAGACAAATAACACGAGATATAATAGCGCGAGAGACTTGTTTTAGCTCATAAATAAAGAAGCCGTGAGCACGTTGCAGATCGCTGCACAGCTGAACTTCTACGCCGTAGGCAGAGATAACGTGAGACATCGATGACGCTGAACATTTATTTGTGTTCACGACAGCTAAAAAGCGGAGTTCGTAGTTAATATTACTGTAAATAACTAAAAATAATAACTTAGTACTATCTGTCATAAAATAAAAGCACTGTTTTCGCCCTCTGCAGCGATTCGCTGGGACTGAAGAGCTTCCGGGGCCAACCAAAAAGTATTCTGTGCAAGCATGATGTCGCTGTTGTTGATGTAAAGGGCCGGCCATCACGGCGGCACGGACATTTGTTACGACGGGTTGTGCAATAAAGTATTCCCGTAGTCGAATGTGAAAATGTATACACAATTAAAATTAAAAAAAATGGCTATATTTGGCTACGAAATATTTTGCAGTTTTTTTTATGTTTGGCTACATTTGGGCTACAACTTCTCTAGCATTTGGCTACGCCGCCTGGTCGGACCTGGCAACACTGGCCGACAGCCAAACCTATGAGGAGTGCCCCGCGTTATCCCTCATACTACGAAAGTGAGGCGCTTCCGACAGATGGCGCCTCAGTAAGTCCTCGCCCCCAATAGGCGAGACAGCCTAAAGTTTGCCCGCGTGGCATCAGCGCCGAATGCTCCCCTAGCGAACGGATGGAAGTGTCGAAGGTCGCCGCTGGGCCAGCGCGCGCCCGTGTTCTGTACGGCGGGAGCGCTCGTGCGCGTTGTTTTCGCGACGGCGAGCGCGACCTCATCAAGCAGGAAAGGTGCCACGCAATACTGCTGTGTTGTTGATTGACACAAGAGCCTCGAAAGGTCTAAAGCGGCCCGTGAAGACCTACAGACTTCCGGAGAGGTGGCACGAGAAGGACAGACAAGTGTGGATAGCTGCGGTGCGCCGAGTTCAGTAAGTGACGTACTTTCGCATTCGCGTGCAATATCACGGCCGCGCGATGAAAAAACGCAATAGTAATGGGCCTGTATTTAGCTCATGGCCGTTTCAGACGTGTCGCGTAGTTGAATCGTACAGTGACATCCGCCGTGTTAGCTTAGCGGTAAATGCATACGTGTAGCGCCGCAAAGCTCGACGACGCGAGCTCGATTCCCGGCCACGGCGGCCGCATTTCGATGTGGGCGAAGTGCAAGAATACAGTTCTTACCATGTCCAATTTTGTGCACGTTAAAGAACCCCCGGTGGTCAAATTTATTCCTGAGACCCTCCACTACAGCGTGCCTCATAATGATATCGTGCTTTTGGCACGTAAAACCCACGAATTTAATTGATTGTACTGTTCGTTCACTCGCGATCAGCAAAGACGAGCTCAATATAATTATATCCTTTTTCCAAACGCTGTAACTTGAATTCCTTGTTGTGCAGGCAACAAAAGGGGCCGCACGTTACTTGTCTTTTGTGTGGTGTCAATCCGCATTTAATGCAAGCTGCGGTCATCGCATGCGTCGGTAAGCGGCATATCGCAAAGCAGCTGCCCGAGACGCGCGCGTTATGTTTGTTGCTTGGCCATGCTTTCTAGGTTCACAATATCCAAGCATGCCTTAAAGTAATTGCCACCTTGTACATTCTTCCTGCTTCACTCTTCCTGCCAAGCATCTTCGTTTCGGGTAGTAGCCGGCCATCGGTGTGAGCTGACTTTAGCTGCGGCGGGGCATTCGCCCGACGAGAAACTAGATTTGCTTTGATGATGCATGTATCGCTAATTTTTGCGCTCGTGCTGCTGGTCCCAAGGAAATCGCTGGTTACCGTGATCTGGGTTCATTTCGCGGAGCAGTTTGTACGAGTGATTTCTCATGACTAGTGAAAAGATACCTTGCTCAATAATGCAATGAGTTGTCATGACTCTAACATCTGCATCGAATGAGGCATGATATATATTAAATATTTATACAGCATGGTATAAGGCATTTTGCAAATATGTAGTACTTACATCGTTCATTAATTTCATTGGCTCATTTGTGCCTAATGCATGTGTTCTTTCTGTTCCGACAGTGCTGATGCCACTCCCTGGGAGCCAAAATGAGAGCAGCCGTGTGTGCCCGCCCAGCGACCAACGAAACCAACCGCAATCGTCACGGTCTCTGCACATATCTGCAAGCATGCATGACCGCTTTGTGAATGCATCATAGAGATGTAAAAGTGACTAAATTACTGAACTCGGTGTGTACCTCTAACTCGATATCGTATACAATCTTGTTGGACACCTCCGACACGCACTTGGCTTTCACTGTCACATCACCACCCACAATTTGTTCAACACCACACACGTGTGGAAGCAGACTCTCCCCTTTCTTGAGGTTTCCGCCAAGACGTCACGACGAGGGAGGGGACCCGAATACCGACGGTGTCCAAGTTGCGAGTGCTAGGCCTGTGGCTGGAAGAGAACGGTGCCAACCGCGAGCTGGTTTCCCGACTGCAGAGGAAAGTAGCCGCCGCCACGCACCTCGTGCGGCGGGTCGCGAACAAGAGGAAAGGAATGAAGGAACACAACGTGACGAGGCTGATACAGGCGTACGCGCTGAGCCATGTATCGTACGTCGCCGCGTATGCCGACTGGAACAGGAGCGAAACCGACAAACTGAACGTGGCGATCCGCAGGGCGTTCAAGACCGCCCTGGGGGTACCCCAGTACACGCCAACTCACAGGCTCCTCGAGCTGGGCGTACACAACACGCTCGAGGAGGTCGCCGAGGCGCAGAGAATAGCGCAGCTGGAGAGGCTGTCGGGCACCAAAACGGGAAGACGAATCCTCGACCTGCTCGGTATTCGATATCATGAGGCGCGGGGACTGAAGGAAACACTGCTACCGGAACTCAGGGACGCCATACTGACGGAAAACATGCCGAAGAACATGCACCCGGTGCATGACGTGCAAAGACGTAAACGAAGGGCGGTAGCAATCCTCGAGGAGCACGGAAACGAAAAGGCGTCGTCTTCGTCGATGCAGCCAGGTACCCGCGGCCCGCCGGCAACTTTGATGGCGACGAGGGACGACGACCACCATCGCCACTACAATGAAATGTGCGAGACGAACCGGGGATGCCAATACCACCATCACTACTACTACGACGACAAAAACGGCAGCAGCAACAGCAGCAACATCAACGACACGGCCGGCCGACGGCGGCGGAGCCCGCCTTCTCCATGGCGGTCGTAGATACGAAGGGAAGGATCCGAGTCCCGGCATCAGCTAGGCTGCCGTCGACCGAAGCAGCGGAGGAGATGGCCATAGCCCTCGCGGTACTCCACTGAGGTACGGAGGATAGCCTGATCATAAGCGACTCCAAATCAGCGATCCGGAACTACACCAAAGTTTGGGTGTCCGCGGATGTGGCGCGCATGCTCAACGCCAGAGCCGGAGACTTCGTGTCCGGAAGGATTACGAACAAGTCCCTCAAATGGTTCCCCGCGCACGTCGGGGAGCTTGATACTAAAGAAGACAACAGCCGCAACAACAACAATACTAACGGCCGAAAACACACCGGCATCCCGCCCAATCACAACGAGCGTGCCCATCTCGTCGCGAGGCAACTTACCCGCCGCGACGCGATCACCCAGAGGGCAGCCGTCGTTGTTGTGCGGGACCCCAGAGGAGGAATTACCAACACAACCCAAATCGCGGCGGACGGAGCTGGGGGCCACGGGGACGCCGACTGTGATATCGAGGAGTTTCCGGCCTCGTACCGAGAGGTTCTTGCACACTACAGGAATGAACGTATGACTTATATCCACAACCCCACGGGCGGCTGGACAGGTGCCAGGCAGTCGACCTGAGGCGGTTGCAGACGGGCACTTTCACCAACCCCTATCACCTGCACCGCCTGTGGCCCGCGCTGCACCCGTCGCCCGGCTGCCCGTGGTGCGAGCACGAACGGGCTGATATGGCCCATATACTTTGAGAATATCAACGCCCTGAAGAAGAAGAAGGATCAAGAGGAAGGGGGAAGATAACAGCAGGACCCTCTGAAGCGGGGCGCCTCGCTGAGAGATGGCAATCCACCCTCCTCAGCGAGGCGCCCGAGGACCAGGAGTGGGCCGTCCAGCGGGCCAGGGCCATTGCCGAGGATCTCGAAAGGTTTTTGTCCGGCGATGGACCCCTGGCAGCCTAGCCCCGGGCACCAACAGCCTTAACCGCTGGACAAATAAAGTTTATTCCTATCCTATCCCGCCAAGAAAAATGCTGTTGGCGTCGGCCACCGTCTTGAAACCACACTACAGTCTTCGCGTCGCTGTTCAGCAAGCAGGCGATCTGACGCCGTCGAAAACAGCGCGCCGTGAGCAAGAGCAGCGAAGGAAAACGCGGGCGAAACAATGTAAACAAAGCGGTGACTGCACCACGGCGCGACCGCTCTGCTTGAAATTTCCGCATTGGGGGCGCTGTCAGGATAAAGCCCCTTGATCTGGAAAGTAGCGACACTCTCCTCCGCGCGCGCGCTTTCCTCCTCAATTATGCTCGCCCGCCGGCTGCGCGCGCTGCGCACGGCACGCTATTGCGCCTGGGCTCCCGCGGACGGGCCGCAGTATTCGGTGGAGGCGCGTTATTTTGGGCCAGTTGCGCGCCCCAGTGGCGTAGAATATTTTGAAAAATGGTGATAACAGCATGGAGAATGCTGAAGGCAACGTTTATGATGAGGTTGGTTTCATCTTAAAGCCGTATGAATGACACACACTGATGTAAAAGGAGCTTTGAGGCGAGTTCTATACTCCAGTTATTTTTTCTGCCACATGATACGCTGCTTTACTTTTTGCATCTGATCTAGTATTGCTTGTGGCAGATCGCTCTATGTATGGCAGTTTTTTCTTGTATGTGTACGCATGTGCACCGCAGGTATTATATTCAGTCTGCCTTCTTATAATTAATTGCTGGCGAGAGCATCGTCCGTCCATGTGTTTGTCTCAATGTCAAAGTAGCTTTTGCGCTGTGGTTTCTGCATTGAATAGGACGGTTGCACAATTTCAGTGCGATGAAGCGGTGCCGGCAGCCACTCATCACCCACAATAACAGAAGCTGAGGAAAGGTATTTACAGATTATTCTTTAGGCGTCGGTGTCAATGAAGCTTAAAAAATACTCGGTATACCTATGGGAGAAGGCATTCTATATTTTTAGGCAAAAGATACGCCTCTGGAAAAGGTATTTTGATAGTTCACACTAACATACCGTTAAATTATGTAGTAGGATAGTTAAAATTGTGATTTTGATTAGACATCAGAAAAACATTTATCACACAAAAAACAGAAAGAATGGTCAGTAAGATGCTATATTTTCGTGCATGCGCAAAAAACGTTATTTGACAAGATACAGATAACGTAGAAGAGTATCATATAATATTCAGAATGAGAAACAATGCTAGTGTACAAATATGCCATGCAGTACGGATGGCAGCTGAGAAAAAGACATGTCCAAGAAAACAACAGTAGTAACATTACACCATGGCACAAAACTACACCGTTTAATACATGATAAAGCAGTAACAGTGCGGCCGAAAGCTGACGGGCAATTCGTTCTTGCGCTAAGAGCTTGTCCTTTCCAAAAATCGGCTCTGTTGCGATCAAAACGACACTCCAGGTATAAGAGATACCACGTTTTCTTTGAGCTGAGCCACTATTTGCAAAGAATATGCCATGCGCGAATGCTCAGGAGATTCGTTTCATACTGGGCGCGCATGCTCAACCGAGTCCTTAATTTTAAGAGCTCTATAGTTGGATACAGCCCAAGAACGAAGTGGCAAACACCCCTCAAAGCGTGTCTTCCAACCAAGGGTATCGACCGTTTGTCATGACGTCCTGCTTAATCCCCTAGCGTGACATCGCAGTTGGC
Source organism: Dermacentor silvarum (assembly GCF_013339745.2). NCBI lineage: Eukaryota > Metazoa > Arthropoda > Arachnida > Ixodida > Ixodidae > Dermacentor > Dermacentor silvarum. Next base: position 26,599,928 of record NC_051155.1, read on the forward strand.
TAGTACGAGCTTCTTCGAAATGCCATTAACCGCAGCATCATTAATATTGGCCGCTGCCACTTACCGGATTGAAGGTAAATGAGTAAAAAGTTTTGAGTTTTGTCCGAGTGTAGTTGATGAAAAGCGCAAGTGACATTTACAAAATAGCTGTATATATGCAGTGAACATTGGTGAGCTTGGCTTCATAACACAAAAGCTGGCTTAACTGGTATAAGTGGCGTAGCGAGTCTGACGCTTGACTGCTAAGCATTCTTCGAAGGCTTAGGTAAAGCATTCGATTTAATAGAGGCAGCTGGAGCCCCTTTACGTCTTTTATAGTCAGTCACCACCACATCACTTCATGGTAGACACTGCAACACGCATACCAATACTTTGCGAAAGCCATCACGATTTCCTTGCGGTATCGGAAAAACTGCATAGCCATCATCGCGCTTCTTGCTGCAGTTATATGCGCAGAAGCACGGCATAGGGCCAGCAGACAGTGCTCGAAACAGTGTGCAATGTTAGCGCGCGACGTTCTCTATACGCCGAGCCAGCCGAGCTGAGGCGCAAAGTGGCTCGAACGAAAAAGCAAAACACAAGCAAAACGCAAGCTCCGCTCGTTTCCAAGCGCAACGGCAGGGAGACCAATCATCGTGCAGGAAAACGCGTCCAAGGCCGTCTGTCGCGGAGGAGACTCGCGAGGGGCGAGGAGGAGGCGAGGAGGTCGCGCGTCGGCGGCAAAGTACAAAGAGTGGCGGTACTTTCCTACATCAAGGGACTTTATGTCAGGAGGCGCAGCAGCGCCTTCTGGCGATCGTTTTCTCGTCTATAGACCTACACCACGGCGCTACGTCACGAAAATGCGTTGGCGCTGTCGTCGGAATTTAGTTTCGCTTGGTAGGCACTCCGCCGCCGAGCCGCCGCCTGAGAGGCGCCTACCACAGCAGCCGCTGGGTTTCGCGGGTGGTTGTGCGGTTCCATCTGTGAGGTCTTTATTCTATGATTTTACAATGAAAGAAACGCAGTATGTGGATGAGCTGAGTTGCGTCGAAATACGCAAGAGACTAAAGTTTTCATAGGTTTCCTGTTGATGAAAACCTTCGCAAGCAATGGGCCGCCGCGGTAAAACGCGAAAGTTGGATTATGATACCAGATCATCCATTATGCGCAAAACATTTCGTCACCGTTAAGCTTCTCTTTTATTTTGATTGGAGTGCATTAACCGATCTTAGGATCTTAGGATCATATACGATCTTAGCATCGTTATTCGCGTGCCATTATAATTGCTTGCCGCACTGTGGGAAAGCTAGATTAGGATTAGCCTTGAATGTAGGTCGAGCGAGCAGATGCCACACAAAACACGTCACATTCGAATTTGTTATCATCTCAAAGAATTGAGCCACCAGCAGTGTAAATATCCTGTCACACGTTCACATACGCAGGCAGCAGGGTCACAATTGCGTTTATTGCAGTGTGGAAGTCATAAACGCGCCTAAACGTGTCCGTTAAATTTCGATCGCGAAAAAAAATGTACAGTGTTAGTACAGAGTCGGAGCGATCAGACGGCTGCGTACAACAGCTAGCTCACATTGCGCGGGCCTACACAGGCGACGTCGCCGTATATAGGGCCGGTACCTTGCCGGTCCCATCCCCGAGACGATCGCTTCTATCGCCGCTCACGGCGACGTAGAAATCGGCTACAGCTTGTTTTTAACATAAAATAGTTCTTAATAGAAAAGCTATCTCGAATTTGCGCGTGTTTCGTAAAGCAGCGCCCAGTACTAAACCACTGGCGCCATCCGGAGCAACGACCCGACGGCATTTCGTCTCTCAGACGGAAACCGAAGCACCGGCTGTCTCAGCGAGGCGGCTCGGCTGGCTTGCAAGTACTACGTTTCGTTTGTTATTTGCACCAACGACACCGACAAAACCGAGTCATTTAAGCCCACGTTAATCGTGTTGTCAAAAAAGTGGTCGCAGTTTCACCTGAAAGGCGAAGCATCAATTGCGACAGCAAATTTGTAGAGAGCTATACGGAGTAATGATAATAGCTTGATCAGCTGTATAAACTTGGACATGCAGCAGCACCGGCAACACACAGAACTAATGTCGACGCTGTCGGCGTTTTGCCAGCGTTCACACAAAATGCGTGCGGCGTTGCTGACTGTTGCCGGAACCTCTGATATAAATAGGCACTTGGTGCCGCAGCTAAACGTCGCCTCCCTTTTCCCCCTCCCCCCCCCCCCCCGGCCTTTCGCGCGTCGGAAGAAGGCGCGTTTGCTCTACATATATGGTGATTGTAAAGGAGGAAAGAGACGCCTACTTCTGCAGCCCTCAAGGAAGCACGGCGCAGAACGCGCGTTTGTTCTCCGCCGTGGGTTCACTCCCCGTGATGATGATAAGTGGTTCTTGAGGGAAAGGGAAAGGTTGGCGTGAAAGAGCGCGTCCCTCGCGCCCTTTCACTCGCACATACAGCGTTCGGCGGCGCGCGGCGACGATTTCATCTCCATTGACGTCATACGGAACCTCACGGCAATGGCGACGGCAGAAATCTGCTTTGGAGTGTCCATATAATTGCTATCGCAATAAAATAAGCGCACAATGATGAGCAGCAGGCCAGGTCGCAAGCGCTGTCGGCCGTCACTGCGGCGGTCAACGAGCTAGGCCTAGCGTCTCGTTCGGCCGTATCCCGATGGAGGCGAGATGCAAGAACGTGCACTGGGTGCACATTAAAGAATCTCACGTAGTCAAACTTAATCCGGCGCCCCCATTACTGATGTGCTTCATAATGAAATCGTGGTTTTAGCTCCCCCACCCCATTAAAGAAAATGCGCCAACCGCGCGTGCAAGCGGTGGCGGCGAACGTGGGCGGAGCCAAACGTTGGGCGGAGCCTACGCGACGTCGCTATAGGGCCTAAAATATATCGATGGCGCCTACCGCTGTTTACAAACATGGTGTAGGTCCGCGCCCCCTCACTCCCGCACTGCCTCTCCGCTTTTCTCCTTTGGTGCGCGAGATTGAGTGGCGATCGCCAGTTCCCCTTGCGCGCGGTTGCGAAATACGCATTTGGTGCCGGGGTACAACGCCGCTCCTTCCTCCCATCCCCCCACGTCCTTTCGCACCACCGAAGACTTCGCGTTTGCTCTCCGCCTTCCTCCCTCGGGCGCGCCAGATTGAGCGGCAATCGTCGGTTCACCTCACGCACTTTCACTTGCACATGCAGGCCACGGCGCGGGGCGATGACTTTATCGCCGTTGAATTTTATACGGAATCTCACGGCGACGGCAGGAATCTGCCTGGAGTGTCCATATAATTGCTATCACAATAAAATAAGCCCCGTGGAGATGAAATATGGTGACAACTCACCTACGGCGTGCGAACGCGAAGGTGCATTAAATAGGCCCAGAACCATTTTCTATCGAAGTCGAGAAATGCATTTGAAGTTGATATAGACTATTTCGGAAGTACTTTGCCGTAAAAAAGTACTTCATAACGTTCAGCTGAAGGAGAGATATTGGCAATCAAAGGCCGCATGTGATCGCATTCGTCGTGCTCCCGTTCCATCTTCAATGGCTTGCACAGCTGCGAAGGCTACGGCGGAGCGGCATGTGCCCATAACGCTCCACCTACTGAACGTCGCCCTGGCGCGCAGTTCAAAGTTGATTTTGGGTGTTCACGTACAAGCCACTACCGATTTTGCCGCCTACGAGGTGCTAAACGCGGTTGTCCTCAGGGAGCCTTAGTGTGCTCGGTCAGCGGACTCCTCGCAGCTACCCGTAGCGGCCGCGGTATCTAGGCTACGTAGCAGACCGCTGCATAAGCAACTGCAAAGCTTATGCACAGCGTTTTCTTTGTGCACGACAGGGCTTTAGTGTGCGTTCGCGCTCATATGCTCCATTGTGGCCGTGCTACCTGGTGCGGACCGGCTTTGTCCTGCACCAGCTTGCCCGACAGATAGTAGCCATTACCAACTGGCCCATTCTGAAGCGTTATCAATAGATAAATACAAAGAGAAGTCTGCAAGGCGTCTGTCCTGGAGTGAGCGCGCGCTGGAAAGCATGCGCGAGGCCTTACGTTAGGTTTCGCGAGGCGCAAGGCTAGTTGCGTGTTTGAAATCAGTTGAAATCCGCGAGGTACGACGGCTACGACACCAATAAACAGGGTGGCCAAAGTTTAATTCCTACGTGGGCGACCGCAGCCGACCGTGAGCCGACGATATTTAGCTTCTTCTGGAAGTAAGAAATTATTATCGAAATTAGAAAGCAGATTTTCGCTTGCTTCAGCCTGTTTGTGTTAAACTTCGTCAATAAATATACACATTAACAGTAGGAAGAAGCGCACTTATCCAAAAACCTTTCTTAATCGATGTCAGCTATTGGCCAATAGTAGTAGCCGCGTATGAGAATTTGCTACATTATTTGCTATATTACGAAATAAAAGAATTAGGAGCAGGTTTCTGTTAAAAAGAGAGCGTTTGAGAGAAAGGTAAATTCGCGCTTCGCTTGCGAGTTCCACGCTCCGCACACGACTGCAAAGATAAGTACACATGGCAATATATTCGCAAGGTCTTTATGTAGTATAGCGAACAATGATCACAGTTCAGATGGTGTGTCCATGTACAGCATGCATTTATATCATATACCGATTGCGCCATTGTGCGGGCGAGAATATGTATGAGCTGAATATACGGGAAGAACCAGTTCATGCTAGAACAGCGGTGACTAACAGAAAACATGCAGTAAAATTATTATTTATTCTGTGTGGGTGCAGAGTCCAAAAGAACTGCGGAGTTTCTTAATGGTGGTCTGCTTGGGAGAGAGAGAGAGAGTGAGTGAGTGATTGAGTGAACTTTATTGGGTCCACAATAGACGCGAGTGAACTCGACGTCACCTGGCTAGGCCCACTCGGGGACCATCAGGTCAAACCTGATGGCCCTCTCGCGGGCCCTCTGGACTGCCAGGATTTGAGAGGTCTGATCCTGGGCCTTAATAAGCATCATCATTTCCTCTTGGGTGAAAGGGCGACCGGCAGATGCGCAGCCCCACAGGACATGCCCGAAGTCCGCATAACCACCACACAGGGGGCAGTCCGGGCTTGGAAACCGTTCGGGGTACATTGTGTGCAGTGCTGCAGGGCTTGGGTACGTGCTGGTTTGTAGAAGTCACTGCTTGGGCCCTGCACAGTGAGGAGTGCGGCAGAGGCAGGAGTCTTCTTGATAGCTAATTGTGTTTGCATATCTCGTTGTACGAGCAGAGAGGCTCGGGTCGCCCTAGAGAGGACGCATTACGCGGCGCACGGTCAGTCAAACCTCGTGCAGCCGAGTGTGCCTCCTCGTTGGGGTTGAGCGAGGCACCTTCAATGTTTCCAAGGTGCGCAGGGAAACCAGGCCAATGAGTGATCTTTGAGGTCTTTGGCGTTTTGGATGATACGTAGGGCCTGGGGTGCCACCATTCCCATCTGAAAGGCCCTCATAGCCGTCTTGGAGTCTGAATAAATTGTGTCATGTATATCGTCCGTCAATGCAAGAGCGATGGCAACCTGTTCTGCAACGCTGGAACAAGAAGTGCGGATGGTAGCACAGAGAGAGAGAAATAACTTTATTTATTAAAAATAGGGTTAAGGGGGCCGGAGGGTGGGTCCTTAGTCCAGGACTCCAGTGGCCACGGTCACACGCCGTGCCTGGTCGAGGAGGCTCAATTGAGTCTCCAGGTCAGTCCGGGCGAGGATGGCTGCCCAAGGCTCCCTAAAGGAATTTTGTGCTAAACGGGGTGAATTTGAATTTTGGGGTCGTGATTGGCACTCCCATGTCACATGGGGCAAGGATGGCCTCCTCCCACACCAGGGGCATTGACTGGCATATCTGGTTGGCCAGATGACATTCCATCGCCCCAGATGTGGGTAGGTGTTTGTCTGGATTTTTATGTATAGCCGAACCTCCTCCACTGTTAATTGCGGGTTTGGCGCGGCGAGTTCTTGGCGAGAACGACGTTGATGTTCTAAGACATCGCATGCTAGTATTTGATTGTTGTTTCCGATTGGGGTGTCATTCCTTGCTCGGATTGAAGTCTCGCGAGCAAGAGCGTCTGCCCCTGTGTTACCAGTGACACCAACATGCCCCGGACACCATACAATGTGATGTTCTTGTCTTAGTCGATCGCCCAAGATGTTAAGGGCGATACTAGGGATTCTTCCGTGGAGGAAGAGTCGGCAGGCCGCCTGAGAGTCCGTAAGGACGTAGGCGGGCCTGTCTTCTACCTCCCGTGTCTTTATTGCCAGGGCCACTGCAGCCGCCTCTGCTGTGCTGGTGCAGGCTGTGCGGACTGAAGCTGTTGTTATGGTTCTTGGAATACCGGAGGGTCCCGAAGCAGCCACGATAACGTGTCCCTTAATGTTCTGTGCTGCGTCGTGTATATTGTGTCGGGGTTATTGCCGAATCGTTTTTCTAATTGTTTGGCTCGGGCATTACGCCTGCCTGAATGATATTTTGGGTTCATTTTTTGGGGGATGGGGCAGATCTTTAGTTTTTCTCGCATCTCCCTCGATATGTCCAGTAGTTCGCTGCTGCAGTATTGTGGGTTGATCGGGTATCCCAGCTCTTCTAGGACCCTCCAGCCCGCCTGTGACATATTAAGGCGTTCTCGTTGTGTGACCATTGTCATTGCTTTGAGTTCTTCAAATGTGTTGTACACCCCAGGAGCCTCGAGTCTCTCCGTGGATGTCCCCAGTGGTAGACCCAGGGCGGCCTTATACGCCGTGCGTATTAGGATGTCTGCCTGATCTGTCTCTTTACGGTTAAGCTCGTGATACGGGAGGCTGTAGGTAATTCTGCGTATTGCAAAAGCTTGAACTAGTCTTAATGCGTCTGATTCGCTTTGTCCTCTCCTGTTCCGCGTAATTCTTCCTATCATTCGTGTGATTTGTTTTACTGAATTCTTTAGAGTGTTTAGGGTATGGTCGGCTCTAGTATTGTGTCGTATCCACAGCCCTAAAATCCTCACTTTTTGCGATTCTTTAAGTGTCGAGTCTCCAAGCTTCAGTTCAGCCTTTTCAGTTTTGTTGTAATATTTTCCGTGCACCGTAATGCATTCTGATTTTTCAGGAGCACATTTCATTCCGTTCTCAGTGGCGAAATCGTGCACTATGTTTATGGCGTTTTGAAGAACTTGTTCTTTTGTTCCGATTGAGCCTTTTGTCGCCCAAAGAGTAACGTCATTCGCATAAAGGGCAAAATGCAGATTTGGACACTTTTCCAGCCTATGGGCTAGATTATTCATCCCCAAGTTGAACAGTAGGGGTGAGAGGATGGCACCTTGTGGTGTGCCCCTATTTGGCATATTGAAAGCGCCGGATCGGGTTTCTCCTATGCCGATAGTAGCAGTTCTATTCCCCAAGAAAGATTTGATACAATTGTAAGTCTTTTCACCGCACCTAGTTTTCTCAAGTTCTTTCAATATTAATTCGTGCGCGATGGTATCGAATGCGCTTTTGAGGTCTAGGGCCGCTAGTAAATGTTCACTACCTGTTGGAATGTGGCTCAGTACCTCTTCCTTCAGTCTTAGGAATACATCTGGTGTCGATAAGTGTGGCCTGAAGCCATACATATAGTTTGACAAGAGGTTATTGTCTTCTATATAGTTTCTAAGTCTTGTGTGGATGACTCGCTCAAAAAGTTTTCCCAGGCAAGACGTGAGTGAGATCGGCCTGAGATTTTGTATGTTACGAGCCTTGCCGGGTTTAGGTATCAAAATTATTTCTGCCTCTTTACACTGCTCTGGAATTTTCCCGGTTGGCCATACCTCTCTGTTAAAGTATTCAGTTAGTTTCTTAATTTGTTCATGATTTATGTTCCGTAGCATTGCATTAGTTAACCGATCCTTTCCAGGCGCTGTATTTTGCTTAGGTGCCTGGGTTGCTGCGAAATGCTCTGCTTCCGTTATGGAGGCGTCCAAAATATCGTTCGGGGGCCCATCGTATGCTTTCGAGTATGACTGAATAATTGGTTCCCCTATGTATCTTTCTTTCAGTTTGGCTATGAGTTCGCCTTCTGTGCCCTGGAATTCTCCCACTATGGTTGCAAGGGCGATGAAGATTCTGATTTTGTTGCTGCTGGGTCTAACATACTTCTAAGTATGTTCCAGGTTTTCTTTGTGGCGAGGTTTCCCCTTAGGGAATCACTGAGCTGCAGCCGATTTTCTGTTTCTAGTTTCTGTATGTAATCATTTGCTTCTTGTGCAATTACCTCTATTCTTGCTCTGAGTTTTTTGTTAAGCCTTTGACGCTTCCAGCGTTTTCTGAGGCCTCTTCGGCAGTCCCATAAGTGTAATAAATGTGGGTCTACAGCGGGGTGTTCCACCGTCAGAGTGATGCTCTTGGAGTTAGTCGAGTGTGCTGTTCGCACTTCTTCAGACCACTGGTTGATATCTTCTATCTGCCTTTCTGCAAAGAGATACTTTCTAAATTTTTCCCAATCGGTTATGTTGGCTGTTCCAAGCTGTCTACGGATTTTTGGTGACGAGGTTGATAGACCGACAATATAATGGTCACTGCCTAGTGTTTCATCTAGGTTCTTCCAAGACGCTGCCTCTATGTTTTTGGTAAACGTCAGATCGGGGTAAGTGTCTAAACTCACACTGTTCCCCAATCTAGTAGGCGCTAGCGGCAGCGTTTCTAGTTTTAGGTCGAACTTGTCCGCGACCTGCACCAGCCTGGTGCCTTTTGGCGAATCCCTTACGTATCCCCAGTGCGAGTGGGGTGCATTGAAGTCACCGGCAACAATTAATTTATCTTTGTGATTCATTTTACCAATTGTTAATTCAATGATGTTCTCAAAATCTGTGCCTTTTTCTTTGGGGGGGGGGGCTGTATATATTAACAATGAAAAATTTAGGTTTCCCCTCTTTTTCGTGTGAATTTCAATAATTTGGTGATGAGTTGAGCCTTCAAGGGGCTCATGAATACTAGTTGCGATGTTCTTTCTCACCAACGTCGCTACTTTCGAATGCTTGGGGTCCTGATATGTATAGTAATCCCGTAGCTTTACCGGCTTATTTCCTACCTCTTGGAGACAGATTATATCTGGCCGGGTTAACGATGTATTAATGAATTGTTGTAGGGCTGCTGCCCTCTTTTGGTAGGTGCGGCAGTTCCAGTGCCAAATTTCGATGTTTTCCTCCAATACCCGTGATCTATTGGCCATGTGGAGTCGATAATTCATATTCGGAGGAGTCGGAGACTACTACATTTTTCGTTTTGCGTGGTTGTGGAGTCTCGGGGTTATCCCCGGCTCTTTTCCTTTTAATTTGCCGTAGATTGTTGATGGATTCGTCCACGTAAGTTTTAAGATTTTGAAATTCATTAAACATCTGTTGTTGGAAGTTTTGTACTCCCTGCAGCTGTTGAACTAATTGTTACAACATTTGCTCTGTTGAATTTGTTTTAGGCTCTGCTGTGTTACTCTCCGCGCCACCCGTTGTGGAAGAGTTCGCGATTGCTGTTTTGTCTAATTGTTGTTTAAGAGACGCGATCTCCTTTTTGAGCTCCGACAAGCTCTCTTTGAGTGCGCGGTTTTCCGCTATCACTCTTTGGTATGCTATATTGGATGTTATGGGAGCCTGCGGTTTTGCCACCTCCGCCCAACTCACCCTGGTACCCTTGTCCTCCTCTCCATGCCCGGGCGTGTGTCTCCCTGCGGCACCGGCCTTCTGGATCCTGGGAATGTGGTTTGGGTAAGGGAAAAGAGTTTGTTCGGATGCACTGATGCTTGGTCTTGATTTGGAGTTGGATCTTGATTTTGAGTTGCATCTTGATTTGGGTTGATTCTTATAGTCTATGTCAGGTCTTTGTCTTGATCTCGATCTGGAACTTGATCTGAATTGGTGTCCCTCCGGCTGATGGAGATCTTGTTCGTGAGGTTCTGCCAGGTAGCCTTGGCCACATGTCGTCCTCCGATTCGGTGTCCTCCGTCACGAACCATCTATGTTTTCGTGAGGTTTTTGAGTGCCCTTGTTTTTGTTTGTTTGGGATTGGTTTCGTTGGTTTAAGTCGTTTAGCGCATTCTTTTGCTCCTGTTAGATGGTCTCCTCCGCATGATGCGCATTTTGGGGCACAGTCATGGTTGGGGTCGGGCTCGAGTACCCCGCATCTGTGGCATACAGGAAGGCTGGGGTTCGGGCAGACGTCGGTCCTATGCCCTATTTGGCAACACATTTTACATGTTTGGATTGTATTTTTGTAAGGGAAGCTGGTCAACTCACCCCCCTTATAATACACTTGCCTGGGAAGAATATTTCCATAAAATGTAATAACGGCTGTCTTTGATTCCCCGAGCATTCTTGCATAGATGATTTCTACTCCTTGAGTTCTTATTCGTAAGTTGTTTTTCAGCTCCACGGGGTCCGTCTTTGGTTGCAGTCCATGTATAACACCTTTGAGCGTTCCTTCTCCGGTTGCAACGTAAGCGTTTATATCGTTCACCTTGCCGTTAAGGCTGATCGAAGTTAGTTTTCGGACCTTTTCCGCCATTTCTTGTTCCGGTGTCGATACTATAAAGATATTAGATCCTGGCTTTCGGCGTAAGAGAAATTTTTCACCACTGACCTGGCCTCCGCTCGCTTTGGTAACGGCTTCGGCTAGTTGGAGGCTGGTGAAATCCCTTATGGCGAGTCCTTTGTGTGGTCTGACAATCACTTTAAAATCTTCTTGGGGTAGCGGCGGCAGCTTCTTGTAGATTGGTGTCTTCTTAGTGAAGGGACTGGTTCCTGCGGTCTGATACGCTGCTCGCAGCTATCCGCTGACCTGACCCGATCCCTTTGTTTGATTCTACTTCTGTTTAGCTTGCTCTTTCCTTTGGCGAAGTGTTAATACAGTCTGCCAGTCTCCGTTTTGTGTTTTGTTCGGTTCTCTGCCATTTGATGCAGTCGAAGGACCCGCGGTCACCAAAATGCCCGCACTGGGATCCCCTTCTTCTTGATGATCCATTACATCACGCTCAGAGTCCGTTTTGGGCTCAGGCGCCTTCGATGATGTTTTCAACGTCGTCGTTGTATTTGCAGCGTCGCTCGAGCCCCGCACGCTCGACATCGCGACACACGGCACGTGCGCCGCCGGTGCCGGCGTCTCAGCTGCCTGCCCGTTGTGGTCAGAACAGTTCGAGTTCGATTTCACAGTAAATATTGGGTGAACACTCACAAGTCTTGTGTCTCCTGGTTCCTTGGAAGTTGACGAATCAGGTCGTGTCCGTAGCTTACATGTTTGGTCCCAGAAAACGGCTTCCACATGCGTTTTTGTCAGAGCGCAATCACACTCAGTCAGCGTTCGTCGGAGCACGCGCTCCCTCCCGTCTGCTTGGGAAGCTCGGCGACTTTGTAGAACTGTAAAAAAACATTATATCCGATATTCTAAGTGGACATTAAGAGAAAAAGAAGTGCAGCTCGGCAGGCCATGTTGTGCGTAGGGCAGATAATCGCGGAATCATTACAGTTACAGAATAGGTGCCAAGGGAAGGGAAGCGCAGTGGAGAACGGCAGAAAATTAGGTGGGGTGATGAAGTTAAGAAATTTGCCGGCGCAAGTTGGAATCAGCTTGCGCAAGGCAAATCACAGATATCTGGCAAAGGATTTCGTCCTGCAGTGGACACAAAAAAGTCGCAGTTTCACGTGGGAGACCTAAGGCCCCGTCAGCAAAAGCTCTGCAGGACTATCAATAAAGTTGTTACGAACCACCGGAAAGGCGAAGCATCGAGTGCGATAGCCAATTAGTGGACAGCAACAAGAAGTAAAGACAGCAGCGGCGGAAACCTCCTCGCCGAGTGGGCATAGCAGGCGGAAAACAAGGCTGCCAGCTCGATCGCTACCGGGCCAATTTTTTCGGCCCCGCCGTAGCTTTCCGCTTTCCCGCAGCCAATCAGGGCTCGAGGAAAAAAGCAGGCTCAGAACGGCGTTCACGAGACATCTTGATCTTGCGTTGCACTTTCCAACGATGCAATCATAAGTTCCCCGATGCTGTATGACAATAAACACGACAGATACAAGGATATTTAATGCAAGAATCAGATATGGGAGAAAATAGCGCGGAATCTGGGCGTGTATGGCAAGTCCACAGAACACCTCGTCCTACATACATGCTTTTTTGTCACATCATTGCATGAATACGTTTTATCCCTGTGGTCGTTCAGTGCTTGCATAGCCGTCAGCACAAACTTCTTTGGCCTAAACCGGTAGACGCAGGCTTCTATCCGTGTGCGTTCGTGAAAGCATGAGGTTCCATGGGCGGCGACGCGGGCAGCTAGGCCAGGCGGCAACTCCGCGCGCACGCCGCCACGTCGCGGTAAAAATTCTCTTGCTTTGTGCCGCTCGCCGCTTTCCCGCTTGGCCGGTGTTAACGTGCCTTATGTGCGGCAGCGGGCAGTGAGCGAATTGACTTTCGTGCTGCCGCTCGCATCAGCGCGTACAAAGCCGCGAAAATAGCGCAGGTCGGACTCTGCCACCGCCGCAAATGGCTTTCAAGATACAGCTGCCCGGGCGGGCGTGCGCGGCGTGGAACGCGCTCCCGATCCCTCTCTACCCTCTCCCCCCGAACCTTGCGGAGCCTTCCAGCCCCGGCGGGAGCGCGCTGCCGCGCAGGCCCCCCGGAGTAGAACGCCGCCCCTCCCCGTCCGTAATGGCCTGTCACACGGTCGAGTCGCCCATCGCCGCAAGCCGCACCGCCCTCGCGCGGTCCGCTTAAAATGGCCGCTCTGACGTCACGAGAGGCGGTCGTGAGCTTTTTCCAGCATGCAGCATGTATGCTGCGACCGCACAAACATGGCGCTGGTTCGATGCGAAGCGAAGCGCGAGGCCTAGGCGCCTAGGCTGCTGTGGCAGTTTGTTTTTTGTGTTTTTTGGGATCATTGCAAGAGTTATCGAGCACTCGCAGAGATAGTCGTCGAACGCAGCAATCCGCTGTACCCTGCCTGACCTCTTGAGTGCATGCGATCGTCAACGGCAACAGACGAAAATGTGTTGCGTTTACGCGAAGTTCGGAAGCAATGAAACCGGCGATTTCGTGTGTGTTGGGCCGCATTTCGCGTGCGCAGTACCCGCATACAAACGCGAAGGCCATCATATACACGCGCATACTCAGCATCACACCTGCATTCAGTACGCGCCAGGATGAAAACGAGTGGGATCGCCCACCTCAGCGTATGGTGTGCCTAGGTGTTGTGTGCGCGCGCTTCATCGCTGCGAAGCGCGTACGTGTATGTGCATTGTGCAGTGCTGTGTTTTGTTTTTAAGAAGTGACGATACGACCTGTAGCGATGAGCTTTATTGTCGCGTCATCGCAGCCATTCGTAATGTGCTGTTTGTGCCTGGCTTCATGTGAGCTGTTTTTGGGGGCTGCGATGCGCCTTGGTGATCGTGAACACGTACAGAACGTTTGAGTGCTGGGGTTCTTACTTTACGAAGTGAAGGGTGCTGTTACGTATACGTGCAATGTGTCGCAGTGGTGCTAGGCGTATAAGTGTTGGTTTTGTGCGATGTGCACATGCTCGGAAGTGAACCGTGCATACAGAACGGTTTGTACAGAACATTAGACCCAAAATTCAAGGAGGCGGGAACAAACCGTACTTGTACACATACATTGAAAAATAATGAAACCTCTTTCTCCTTAGCCGAACTTTCTTGTAGCTAAGCAGCTGCTGAGTTGGACACACACTACAAGCTATTAAGGGTGATTTTTATGCATGTGCTCTGAAGTAAACACTGCAGAAGCACTGCTGGTCGTTCGTGCTCTTTGCATCTCAGTATAGGTATTGTATCAAACCAGATTTTCTTGCTTTGTACACGTGTTATTTGTTTGCAGTGTTGTCTCTGCACATTTTACTCTTTACGAAGAGGGGTGGCTAGGGAACAGCTTAAAAGTTATATCACTGCTCCATGTATTGCAATTATTAATTTTGTGCTAGGTGTCATGTGCTGTAATGCAAACAATGCAAATGTGCCGCATGCTATTTTTTGCGGATGGGACGACACAGCAACGCACCTGCTCTGCCACTGCCCAACCTTTCATGCTGAACAATGTGCTTTGCGAGTTATACTGCATCTCAGTAGGTCCTTGCACCACTGAGGCAGCTACAGGGCTTCTTAGCCAATAGGAAGGTTGAATGCCCCTCAAGATGTGTTCATCCGCGCTGCGTCAGCTGCTCAGCGTCTGCTTGCCATCCTTTCGATACATCTACCAGTGTTAGTGCAGTGATGCAACAAGTGTTCCTATGTTGTAACTATATAAGCTGCGTTTCCCTGAATGCTACTGTGGGGCTTCGCTTCATCGACACGCTATCTGAGCAGTTCAATGCAGCCTCCTTAGCCAGTTTTAGTAAAAGCGAACCCCCTGATGAATGTTCACATGCACCGTGCCATCTGCTCAGCGCATATTTGGCGTTTGCTCGCCACTGTCATCACGTACCATACTAGAGCAGAGTAGGAAATTAATGATGCAGTGAACAATGAAACCTTCGTAGCGTTCTGCATCGTCAATGCATCACCATCGCTACTGCTGTGGTGCCATCTGCTAAATAGAAATCGAACCATTTTTACTGCTTGTGTAGTCCTAGCAGTGTCAAAACAAACAGCTGATCTCAATAAGAACAACAAAATTACCTATTGCTTTGTCCTCAGTGTGAGATGAGACTAGGCAGTGATAGATTTTATCATTTATTTCTTGCTGCCAGGGCGTACAGCTAGTAAAAGTGCAAATTGGGATTGGATTGAAGTGTGTGGTCTGGGCTGCATTGGTGGTGCCATGTTGCTGCGTAATCACGGTTAGGGTGACTACTAATGTTACCAGTGTTAACCGCCACAGTAATTCATAGTACAAGATGGGCATGCGAGAAGGGCCTAACATCTGTGAATCTTTTGTGAACGTCACCATGTAGCCTCGCCAAAGGACAACAGAAAGCTAGGCAACATGACAGACGTAAGGCGTGGAATGACGAGGGAACAATATTTAACTTCATGCACCTTCGCAACGATCCATCTCCTTACATTATTTATCTGCCATCATGTCAACAAACTCATTGAAGTTCGACTTGTCAATATAACATGGATGTATTATGCCATTGTCATGATCTAAATTTTAAAAAATGAAGAAAGGTTGTGGGAATCCTCGGGTCCCATAACCGCCGCACTGTCAGCGAACGTCGCCAGGGGGGTGAATCTTCCTATACCTCCCATTGGCTGTTTTATAGCAGACGCTCAGTCGACGCTAGCGCCAAGGCGCACTTCAGTTAGGCCCTAGCGGATGGATGACGGTACTATGGTGGCGAAAAAAAGAAAAAAAAGAAAGAAAATCGGCGCGATTTTTTAACCCTCCCACTTTCGCTATAGCACTTTTTTCTTTCTTTTTTTATGATAACGTTGTTCCGCTCTCTTCTCCTTTCCCTCTTGACTTTCCTATTCCTCCTCGCAAGCCTCGCCTCACCCTCCCCTCATGCCACGCGCAATGCTCTTTTTTTTAATTTCTTTAGCTGTCCGCGGCGCGCTCTTTTTTTTTTTTTTTTTTGTCGCGGGCGTTATCAGACGCACCGCCGGACCGAAGCGCGCGTTCCGCGCTCCTCCCCTGTCCGGCCGTGCCATTCGTGCATTCGTGCTGCGTGCTTGTGCACAGTGGATTATTTTTGCGTTTTCATGCACGCAGTCCCGTTCATTATTAGTATCAAGCAAGCATGTGCCCAGATTATATTAAAAATAATTACACTTACAACACAACAGTTCTTTGGACTCAGTTTATTGTGTTCGTTTGCGAAAACCAGAATTGGAGCAGACAGTGCAACCCACTACAGAATGCAACAAAACGCGGATGCTGTTTATTGTACGGACATGTAAAAACATTTATAGTAATTGCTCTAATGGCCAATGCGCAGAATAGTTTCTCATATATGCACTGAGTCGTTGCACAAGGCTGGACGTCGTGCGAGACATAACGATGGCCTAAGTGCCAAAATTCCCTGGCAATGAAAAAAAGAATGAATACATGCAAGGTACTAAATAATGAATAATCAAGTAAACATTGTTTTTTAACAACCACACCAAACGCAGCAGAAAACAAGTTACATACAAGTTCAGATATTGCACAAAAGTATTTGTTTTTCTAACGATCACACTGAACGCAGCAGAAAACAAGTTACATACAAGTTCAGATATTGCACAAAAGTATTTGTTTTTCTGACGATCACACTAAACGCATCAAAACATACGTTAGATACAAGCTAACACATTGCACAGAAATATTTGAAACGGCAAAACGCAACCAAAGCGCACACCTGACAGAATAAAAGGATTAATCTACTTATAAGAGAAAAAACACTACTCTGCACTTAACAACCTAAGTGCTAGCGGTAAGGAGGAGCAGCAGTAGTCGCTTTTTTGTAGCAACACACTGAAAACATTTGCACACAAACTAGAAAACACTGAGCAATTGTGTACATTAAATATTTTCAATTCTGAAGCGTTCCAGAAAAAGCGTTTTAATACATACTCATGAAGGTAGTTCGCGGTGTTTTTCCACCGGCAATCATGGACATAATAGAAACATAATAGGATGTTGCCAGGCAACGTCTATGCAAATAAAATTGTGAAATGGACGGAATGCTCGGGACATAGGAAAAGATTTCCTACTATAAACTGCAGTGGCTCAAACTAGAAGGTGTTCTACTGCTAAGCATCAGTTCAGCTGTTACTGGAACAATCAAAGTTGAGCAAAATGCAAAAGTATACGCTCCTGCATCAAGTCTTCCTGGTAGGTGGGACGCTCTGGCTTTGAGATGCTGAGCACGACGGTCGAGGATTAACCCCAAACTACGACGGCCACATAACATTGAAGGGATACAAAAAATGATTGTGTACTTGTATTTAGGAGCACAGTGAAGATCAGCAGGAGGTATAAATCATTCCAGGGGCTGCCACTACAGCATACAATTGTATCATGGCACATAAACAATAGCATTTCATAACTCTCCCCTTCTGTATTTACTACAGACGTTCCTTAAAAACCTCTTTCTATAAAGATCATTGAACATTTATCGGGCGTATTTCACATGAACGTAATATATCTAACACAGAAAAATTCACTGTATTAGCCACTGCAGTGCTTCGAAAGCATTAGTGTGGGTAAAGTTATTAGGTGGGTGCACTAAATGTATTCCATAGGGAATATCAACCAAAATTAGTTTTGTAGCTTTTGCAGTTTCCTTTTCGCTGCCGATTTTTTTTCCCGCTGCTTTCGTAGCACTCTATTTATGTGCCTTATGTGAATCAGCAGCCTTGCATGGCAAAACTGTTGAAGGAAGTCAGCGTAACAGCTCCTGGAGCAAAAGAGCGCCTGAGACAAGCTTTCGCGCAGTTTCTCCCCCAGCACACTTGCGACACCAGGCAAATGAGCTACAACACCAATAATATCCAGGAAATCTTTTTCTGTGTCCTTTACTGCGACAAAGAGACGTTCGGAAGGCTGTGTCAGGTCAGCAAAGAGTCCCCCTGGCTTACCATGAGCCTGAAGCATAGCCATAAACTGATAGGAACCTACTAATTCCTCCTCCTCGTGTCTTAAAAAACTGCCCACAAACACTGTCTGCAGGACGTTTCTTAAGGAATTGCTGCACGAGGTGACTCGTGAAGCAGTACAATGCATTCTGCTCCTCGATGTCTAGGAAGTCACCACCTGATGTGTCGCAGGAACTTGGCACCTGTGCCTCTTCAGCAATGAGTGGTGGTGCAGTAGAACTACCACTCATCACTTTTGCCAATAAGTAGGTGTTCCCAATTTCACAGTTCCCGCGAGACACCAGATTGCTTAGCTTCCCAAAAGAAATGTGTTTCAGACCAACAATAAACTGAAATACATTTGGATGTTCATTACAACCATGCTTCCTTCTCAGGGTGCCAAAAAGGTTCTCAAGAGGGTCCTGCTGCAAATGGCGTGTCAGGAGACAAGTGAATCCAAAATTTTGGGAGAGGTCTTCCCACAGTAGAAGGATAGCCTGAATGGTGACAAGCCAGCCACGAATTGTGTGAGGCTGCCTGGGGCTGTCAAATCTCCAGCATTTGATCCATTTGGCTGCCTCCTGCAAAAACTCCACATGACCAGAGTCAGCAGCGATGGCGTGGTCCATCTTGCCAGGCCTGGCAGTGGTGTTTTTGCTGCTGAGACAGTCAAATAGTTTGTCAATTCTATCCATGAACTCTGCTGTAGACTTGGCAGTCCCAACCATTTTCCCCAGAGCAATCATGACTGTCAATGCCACCGACACTGACTCGCTCAGTGCTTCAATGGCAAAGTTTACCTTCATACTGTTAAAAGGCCTCCTGTAATTATGGTCATCTGTCAGTTTTCTTGCCAATTTCATTCTAATTGGGTCAGAGCTCTTGTAGAACTACACGATGTGTTTCCATTCAATAGTGTCTGTGCCAATGAAAAGTTTGTGAGGGGCACGCAGGTTATTTCTGGTGCACTTTATAAGGTGCAGAGTGTCAAACAGAAAATAAACTTTGTGACCGCCCACTTCGAAGAATGCTTCATTTGGAGTTACGTTTACCTGCTCTGAAAGTGTGACATTACTTGTACCCTGATCACACACCACTGCCTTAACAAACAAATCAATTGTTCTGAGCTGTTCAATTAAAGCAAATAGCAGCCTCGTAATGTCGTAATGTCGTAATGTAATACGTAGGATGGATAACCGGTGGACCATTAGGGTTACAGAATGGATACCAAGAGAAGGGAAGCGCAGTCGAGGACGGCAGAAAGTCAGGTGGGATGATGAGGTTAGGAAATTCGCAGGCGAAAGTTGGAATACGCTAGCGCAAGACAGGGGTAATTGGAGATCGCAGGGAGAGGCCTTCGTCCTGCAGTGGACATAAATATAGGCTGATGATGATGATGAATGTCAGGAGCATACATTTTCGTTTTTGCCACAGCAAACGCCAAAGGCTGCTCCCATGGTTTTGAAATTCGGGATAAGAGAACAACAAAGGCTTGGTTTGCCACACTTGGTGTCCTTTCAGTCCCATTGTCTGAAAAGCCCATGACAATGTCGTTTTTGGTGTCGTACTGCAAGTTTTGTAACAGAGACATTTCATCAAACATGATGACGCAGACCCGAGCCAATAAATGCCAATCAGTGGTTGCGTCTTTAAGTACATCCAGTTCGTTAGGAATAATTCTGGTTGTCATGGGCACTTCAGACAGCCACTTCCGAAGGGACCTCGAGCTTGGCAAAGCAAGCACTTTGGAAAGGTGTCTGTATGCCATCGGGCTATGAAAGAATGTACCGAGGGCAAACTCTTTCATTTCGTGTGGCCACCTCCTTCCTTTCAATTTCCGACTATGGAGCGAGACCTGATTGCTCAGGAGCTTAAAAAACTCCGGAGTCAGACACGGCCTTAGGGTTTCCATGGCATCCCTCTTGTTAACCTTACGAGGACTCTTACGCATCTGCAACCGTGACAATGCTTTCCGGTACCTGAGAGCCTCCGCCTTCCACTTCTTCACAATCCTCCCCGTTTGAGGCGAAAAAAGCTTTTTTTTCCCGCCCTTTCTCTGAAGGTGTTCCTGCAACAGAAATGCATCACTGTTATTAACACCAAATATGTAGCTGTCAAAACATGACTTAATTGCACTAAAGAGGTATTACGAGTCTCGCTCAACTTTAAGCTAACCTTATAAAATCACGTGTCAAAAGCAAATGTGAGAAGGGAAAAATGCGTTGATAACTGATGTTGTGGTAGTCTAGGAGTATTTTACAGGTGCAAAATAAACTCAAGGAAGACTGCACTGCATTGGCTACAATAATGAGGAGCTCGTATTAAATTACCGATGATGTTGTCTGAGAAACTGCATCTCCCGCACATAATGTATGGAAGGGATTAAACTTACGTTTTCTGCGTCGGTGGCGTCCTGGGGAGGGGGGAGGTGTACTGGTAGATGCTGCAGGTGTAAAACGAAAATTAGAACAGATCATGAAATGGTTTTTTTTTTCTTTTCAAAACAGTCGTTGAACCAATGCTTTTTCTATGTGTGGCAGAAAACGGCAGAGAAACAGCATTGGATTGGTTGTACTAGATGTATTTAGTACACTGCGTTGACATTCAGTCTTGTTTTTCAGGCGAATCAGCAGGTATATAA